>NW_010323687.1:17908-23819 GCF_000700745.2 Antrostomus carolinensis | reverse complement strand
CAGCAGGTCTTAGGAAGGGACTGATGTGCTCAAGAGGACAGACACAACTACAAAATCTTTTGCTCTGTTAAGTAGACCGAAAGGTATTCAAACATCACATGTGGATTTAAAGATATACATTTCTGCAAAGTTCCTATGAGGCCAGAATATTCAGACTGATGATTTTGGCCACATCTCTCCAATGTATTTCTGTAATACATGGACCATTCACTGGTGTCTCTGTGCATCCTGAGCTCCTGCTGCCAGCCACCTCAGTAATTCTGGCACAGCTGGAAACTGAGATACTTTGAACTGGTGAGCCACCCCCAGGTGACAGTCCTGGAGAGGAACCAGGGTGAGTGCACATGAAGACAGCAGAGGCTACAGACCCACCTGAGGAGTGTCAGCAGCCTTGTGTTTGCCTGGCAAGGAAAGAAGACAGAGTGGTTCTGGAGCCGTCCCTGATGCTGAACACCACCCACTTCTTTCCACCACTGCTGCATCTGCACAATGTACAACAGCACAAAACATCAACTGGATGGGATGTATGAGGGGAGATTTGCTTTCAAAAAAAAGATGCTATTACTATAATTATTCTTCCTGAGCTTTTGATATCCCCTTATTAATAGCCACCTAGGAGGGGGAAATATGTATATCGTATGGTCCCAGAGTAGAAACCCTACGGGGAAAACTCATCCTTGGTCTGAATCACTGTTGCTTTGTAGTGGAAATGTGTTTTGGTTCACTAACTCCAGTGACTTGTCCAAGTGGGAAATTCAATTATTTCTTTTTAATTTCTTCACTCCAATGATAAATTTAGCCTGCAGCCACAGCCTCTATTGCCCTCTTTACAGAGACTATAGGCAGGTACTGAGACTTGAAATAATATCATGATGATAATAAGGTTTTTGTTGGCTTTTTTTTTAAAAAAAAATCAGTTTCCAACAGCTGGTTGCCAGTTGCCCTCTGACACAGACACATAAAAGGGAAGTAGTGAGTCCTGTACCAGCAGGGATCACTGGAAGAAATGCAGCCCTCATAAATCAAGCCAGCACTGTTACATAGCTTTAGCACAATGAAGTGCATATGTGCAAGGGCGACTGAAGAGGGACCCCACTCACTGGCTGGGAGCAAACAGACCTAGCTCTCAGGGAAGGGGTATTTCTGCCACCATGGCAAGCGGTGGGCAGGACCTGAGGCATGCCTCTTCCAAGATCCTTAATAAGAAGCAAGCAAGACTTTGGATGGGGCAAGAATCCTCATTACAGTACCCTGAGAAGCAGGTTTTCAGGTGGTTTCCAGTGTTTTGCCAGTTAACAAGCCCACAGCAGTGGAGTTCTGCTCTCCTCATAGAAGATCAGATCACTACTTGACACACCTTCGTGGTAGGATGGAAAATATCTTTCATTTGCTTCAATACATCCCCTTGATATCATTCGTATCCACTTAAGTCACCTTTAGCAATGCCACTTTCTCCCTATGATTTTTGAAGTCTTGGAGGGATTACTAGAGTAATCTCATCGCTGCAGCAGAATCAAGCAAGATATGTTTCTTCTTCTGGTCTTTCTTCAGTTGATTCATCAACTTCAAAGCCAGAGTGCCAGCCCTGCACATAACACTGCATAGCACTGGCCAGAGAATTTCAGCAGTGACTTCTGCACTGAGCTAAATAAGTTAAGGCTCAAATAGACTTGAGGTGACTATCCTTTTCTGAACAAAGAAGTCACAAACATTATTCCAGGAGCAGGGAATCATGCAGAGCTGGTGTGGGCAGTTGCCATAGGTATGACATTTCCTACAATTCAGCTGTCCAGCTTATACATCCCTTCTCTGTTTATTGCCTGTTACCTGCATTTAAAGAACCCCGGGCAAAGGTGCAGGCTGGGAACAGACTTCTGCCACAAGAGGAAGTGATGCAGGTTGTTCCCAGGTGACTTCTTCCTCAAAGGCCATTGTATTCTCCCATATCAACCTCTTCATCATGAGGTTCAGGATGCCCACTACATAATGAAAGAGTCATTCTGGCCACCTAAAGTTGGCAGCTATCACCAGTTTACCCCATACTCAAGAGATGGGACCATTCAAGGCACTGCCTGAGCAGGTTGAATTGTTAGGTGCTCTGTGGATCACCCCTGAACTTCGTCATATACTTTTGACAGAAGTCCAGAACTAACTTATAGACTACAGGAGCTGAGAGTCTTCTGCATCCTATGCTCATTCCAAAGGTTAAATATTGCATGTTCCCCTAGTTTAAATTCAAGTTATAGTCATTAGATTTTGTTCCATTTGCTGAATTAATTAATATCAGACATCTTACAGATATTACACTCTTTGAAGGCCTTGAGTGATTAATTCCTCTCTATCAGGGTCAGAGGTAGAGTTTAACAGAGAGGCTTTTAAGCATATACAACAGTTATACAATATATTCTTGAGGGCTCCAGTTGATGTAATTAACAGGGTTGACACAACAGAGTTTATCAGTACATTGTTACGGAGGCCTCAAGTTGGTACGTGTGTTTAAGGTTTCACACAGCTACCAGTTGCATATCAATAACATTTCAAAAAAATACGTGTAATTTTTTTTTTAATCACAAAAGGTATTTCATCTAATATTGTGGGACAGGGGAGGGAATAGGAAGAGCAGAAGTGAGAAAACTCATGAGATGAGATTAAAAAAACAGTTTAATAGGTGAAGGAAAGAGGAAAAAAAAAGTTACGCAAAGGCAACCATTCATTGCCTTCCCCAAGGAGACAAATGCCCAGCCAGCCTCCAAGCAACAGCCACCTCAGAAGACAACAGCCACCCCCCAACTTCTTCACCTAGTCCAATTCTTATTGCTGAGCATGATGTTGTATAGTATGGAGTATCCTTTCTGCCAATTTGGGTCAGCTGTCCTGGCTGTGTCCCCTCCCAGCCTCTTGCTTGCCCTTAGTCTTCTCACTAGGAGATGGGGAGGTGTGTGTATGTGCAGAGTGAAATCCAGAGAACACCTTGACACTGTGCAAGCACTGTTCAGCAATAGTTAAAATGCGAGTGTGTTATCAACACCACTTTAGCCACAAATCCAAAACACAGCACAACATGAGCTGCCATGAAAAAAGATAACTCCATCCCAGCCACATATAGTTCAAATACAAAGTTCCATCTTCAAGACACAGGAATTGGTCTATGTCTGTGCTAGAAGCTCGTTAAGGACTAGTGTTCATGTAAGAAATGGTACAGGCTAGAAATAATGAATCAGTGGCAAGTCTAGGTTATATGGCAAATTGGGATCATTCTTTCTAAATTAACATACAGTCAAATTCAACATCATAGGCAGAACCAGTCATGGTGCTTTTGAAAAAGTTTGTATCCTGGCACATCTTATAGGTTTAGAAGTCTTAGCAAACAAGCATTCAGCATGATCTCTCCATCTCTCCACCTGGTGCAGATTGCAGAAAGCATTAAAGAAGTCATTGGGCTGGGGAGAAAGTGTGTGGAAGAGAGGAGATTTCACATTGGTGACAATGGGATGCAGATCATTCATTCAGTTCCAGATTCTCTATTTTTAAATATTTTCAAAATTAACAAGAATGCAGAGAAGAGCCATAACAATTGTTTGGGTGCTATAGGAACTTCATTTATCAAAAATGTGGAGAAGCTTTGAGACTGGATTGATCTTTTGCCTTGAATAGAATATTCAGAGGAGAGTATTACACTGTGGAAATACTTTCATGGAAAGCAAACACTAAATGCTCCAGGGGTTTTGGTCCACCATAGAAAGGCATAATTAGTACTGATGACAGTAAGCTAAAGCCAGACAAATCCAAATTGAAAATAGGCAGATATTTTGGCAGTAAAGACACTCATCACAAATTACCAGGAGCAATGCTAGGAGTCTCTATCTGATCCTGTCTTTAGACATGTATCACAGAATCACAGAATGGTAGGGGTTGGAAGGGACATCTGGAGATCATCCAGTCCAATCCCTGTGCCAAAGCAGGTTCACCTACAGCAAGTTTCACAGGATCACATCCAGGCGGGTTTTGAATCTCTCCAGAGAAGGAGACTCCACAACCTCTCTGGGCAGCCTGTCCCAGGGCTCTGTCACCCTCACTGTAAAGAAGTTTCTTCTCAAGTTTAAGCGGAACCTCCTGTGTTCCAGCTTACACCCATTGCCCCTTGTCCTACCATTGGGCATCACTGAGAAGAGCCTGGCTCCATCCTCATGACATTCACCCTTAACATATTCATAAACATTAATTAGGTCACCCCTCAGTCTCCTCTTCTCCAAGCTAAAGAGCCCCAGCTCCCTCAGCCTTTCCTCATAAGGGAGATGCTCCACTCCCTTAATCATCTTGGTGGCTCTACGCTGGACTCTCTCAAGCAGTTCCCTGTCCTTCTTGAACTGGGGAGCTCAGAACTGGACACAATATTCCAGATGTATGTTAATGAACAACACATAGGGTTGAATTTCAAGGTTTTGTGATAACCATGACATTCAATTAGATATCTTAAAGCTCTCTGAGGTTGTGAATTGAGTCAGCTCTTAACTTTATTTTGGATAAATTACATTGATTATGGCTTTTACAGTAAGACATTGGAATTTACATATCACAAGATAGTGGAACATCTTACCTGGGAATTTATGTTGCTATCCCTTTCTCAAGTTTTGTGACATTCATGAGTTCAGATAGATTCATTATAATTCTGGTGGAAGATGTCCCTGCTCATGGCAGAAGGGTTGGAACTAGATGATCTTTAAGGTCCTTTCCAACCCAAACCATTCTATGATTCTATGATACTATGATTATATCAGTACAGAAACCATGTAGATGCTCTTCTAGTGGTCTTTTGAATTGGGGGCACAGGGAACTGCACACTCTCCTGTGTACCTGTGTAACACAATGGTTTATCATTCTTCTTAAAGCCTTGCAGACCACCTCCTTTTCTCCACTAAATGCTCCTGTAGGTATATTAGTTGCTTATTTAACATGCTCATTAGCTTTCATTTTTTGTCCACTTCTGAAGGCTCACCAGGTTTTTGGACTTGTGTTCCCACCTCAGTGTCACTGAAAATCTTTCTAAATGAAATAGGTGCCAAAATCAGGGAGTCACTGACTGTGAAGCTGTCGAAGAGTCTGTACTTGGTGGGCCATACATTTTCTCTTTATGACTTACAGCTCCTAAAGATTTTCTCTTACCTCTTTCATGCTCAGGCACATTCATGGATTTTTTTTTCACAGGAAGTTACTGATTTTATTACTGATTGTAGATTACCACATATTTCATTTTCTGAGTCCGTATTGTCTCCTTTTCATGATGAGATGAACTGTAAGTAATTACTTTGTGCATATATGTGAAGTGGAGTTTAAATAGGTGCGAAGTGCTATCAAAAGCTGTAACAAATGCCTGGGGGTCTAAGTGCCCTGGGTTAAGCACTTAAAGAAACAAAAGTTGCTGTACTTCTGGATGATGGAGAATGACTAGAAAGGTTGGACAGGCTGTGGGAATGGATCACAGGAGGGAGGTTTCCTGGCATGTTTGCAGATGCTTTTTTTCCACTCTAGCCAGCTGTAACGTATAAACTGCTGAATTACATTTCATACTCTTTCATGAAAATGTGTGTTGATTCATCTGTCTTAGAACAATACTTGTGAACAAATAAGAAATAGTTTTATAAATAATTTTAAATACAAATAGAAATAAAAGAACAAATACAAAATAATCCTCTTACCTAGTTAGTACAAAGAAGTGTAATTGAAGTCAAATTTGAAAAACAATTGTCTCCGCAACAATGCAATTAGCAAAAGGCATTAATTAGCTATCCCTGGGCTCTTTATCTTTTGGCTGGCCATAAAGCAGTGGTACTTTAAAACTTAACTCCAGGTAAAGGAAAGAGCAGTGGTCCCATACTGTTTTTGTGTCAGCATGTATGGCAGAGATGGATGT
>NW_010323687.1:9994-17896 GCF_000700745.2 Antrostomus carolinensis | reverse complement strand
GCTCTTCCCAGAGGACAGCATGTGGCTGCAAGACCTAATAATAGCTGCATGAGAGTGTAGAACTAGTAGAAGCATTTTAAAAAAATTTATTTTAGATGAACTTGTACTACAGACATCCTTTCACAATGACTATTCTCCCACCTTCCCAAAAGATGCTGACAGCTGTGGTTTGGAAGCTCCCAAGGTAAAACTGCCTGTGTTAGGAGTGCTGACCTCTAAGTAGCTCGTGTTCAGTGCAGGTGACAGTCTGTAGGGTCAGAGACTGTAGCCTTTTATTTAATTCTTCTTCCATATCTTCTCCAGTAAGGGAGGGATGCAGAGTAGTGAGGGCAGAACAGTGGTAATGCATCCTCCCTCCTCCACAGCATTACTGTCAGCTCTGTAGAACTGTCAGAGTGACGCCGTGGCAGTGAGCAGGTCCTCACCTGCTCTTGCTGTGGGTGGCAGCACACGAGACTGTTCCCCACTCCATAATGGCCCAAACTGCTTTGGCAGGGTTTCAGCAGTGATGCGCTAAGCACAAGCCACCCCAAGTGGTTTGCAGACATTAATCAACTGACTGTGATTTGTAGCACTTAAGATGGAATATGATCATAAGAAGTGCCTCCATTTACTTATCTATAAATTACCTACAGCTATCCCCTGTTTTTCCACGTCACAGTGACAGTGTGCAGTTAATTTATTCACAGGGATAAAGAGCTTTAAGCCTGTCCAGTGAAAAATGTTACAGATGAAAGTGGCAGGAAGCAGAAGTGGTGTTTCGGCAGGATGGCGATGTGCATTTCACGCCATGGGATGGTGTAAATAAGGTATTTACTTCACATTCTTGAGCTCCCTCCATGTGTGGTGCAGGGAAAGCGGTCGCCCTCTGTGAAAACAGGTTTTATGTTGTGTGACACAAATGCTAGAGACCACTCTGTGTGCTGGGACATACGATACAGCTGACTTGTGGGCAAAATAATATAACCCACACCTCTGCCACGTCAGGATAAATCCCAGAGTGTACCTCTCAGAACAAGCGTATCCTGTCGTGAAATGTCAAGCAATCAACGTCAATAAATAATGAGTTGAAAACGGCAAGGTGGCGTAAAACTGCACAGCACCGCTTGGGAAGGTAGGGAAGCTGATTAAGTGTTATTTCCTGATCTGTAAATCATCAATTCCAAACCTCTTTGTGTGTTGTCTATAAAATATTGGCTCTGAGCCTTTTGTTATAAAAAGGTAACTAATTTTTATAGCAGCCCCGTAAATAGTAATTAACGTGCCACAAACTGAACAACATCCTGCTGTAAAAAATGGGGAAACGCTGTGCCTATTTTTTAAGAGACCTGCATTTGTGCCTGGGTAGGGATGAATACTTGTTTGCCCCCATTTGGGTGGGTAGATGCACATGCACCATTGTGTTGGAAATCTCCAGGCCCTTGCTTTTGTTCTTGCCTTAGGAACAGCCCTGGCATGACCTAGGGAGGACCAGTGATCTGAGATCCACAGTCTTTTTTCACTGTCTCCTTTATCAGAAGAGGCAGAAAGGAATGATGAAGTAGACGATTACTGAATACAGCATTTTTCTTTCCAGTCTCTATCACTTAGTGTTTGGCTTATGCCCTGAAACATGAGAAGGACTTAGATCTCATCTCAAAGCATTTTTTCCAAGTCTGTCTAATAAAACTGTATATGCTCTTATTATCCACATAAATCCCTAATCCCTTTCTGAACAGCAACAAACTGTTGACCTCAATGATACAGTGAATCCCACAGTTTCAGCATCCGTGCTTAAAAAGACGAAAATCAACCAAACCCTCACCTTCTCCCTCCACTTCCTCAGTTTTAAACTAATAAACTTTTGGTGTAGTCAGTGCCCCTTGTTCCCTAAGGGGAGGCTAGATGGGCATGCCAAATTTACTATATATGTCACACACCGTGTACAAGGACCATGGGAGGGTCCAGAACTAGGAGGAGAGGGAGGATTGTACAGCCTGGCCAGACCTGTGTTACATGACCTGGAGTACATGCACAGCTCCAGGAGGTGTTAATGGCCTGCAGCAAGAACAGTCCTGCTCCTTTTGCCCCCCACTGCCTTCCTTCAGAAAATTTGCACCTGGCCACATAAATGCTGAGAACAGAGAACTTCAGATGCTCCTGTTGGCAGCTACATCTTTGTGACACGGTGATGGGAGCTGCACACAGAGCACCTGCCTCAGCTTTTTCTGCCTTATGCCTGACCCACTTTGAGAGGGAAAGGAGGCAGTTGGGCTGCTAAACCATTACCCTGGCTTCTTGATGTGCATGCAGCTGGTGGCTGAACTAGTTGGTGCCACATGTTAGATTTATTTCTGAATTCAACGTATATATTTGATAATTCTGGCATTGGAAGAGCCCTGTAAATTAGGGGATGTTACAAGCTTGCATTCTGGTACATTGCCTTATCTATTGTGTGTTACTCAGTGTGAAAAAAAAAAAAAAAAAAGAGAGAGAGAGAAGAGATTAAAACATCATTAAGTGTTTTTTATAATTTTTGGTTGTAAGCCTGCTGATAAGGAAGGCTCAGGGCAAGGCAGAGCTGTATCACACCGTTATTGCTCCACATATGCGATGCAGTCAGCTTTCCATCCAGTGCCTCCCAACACCTTTGTCTTAACTGTAGTCTTTCTTGATCTCGCAGCATGTTTCAATCTCTTCACTTGCTCTACAATCAGAAGTGTTTAACTCCTGCTCTGCCCTGTCTTTTGATGCCCACATACCGGCACAGTGCCATTCATGCTCCACACACACCAGTGTGGTATTTCCTCTATAAATCTTTACATCTACATTAGCAAGTAGTGTGGCACAGGAGGGGTAAACCAATAGATCAAAAAAAAGCTTGTGCTGAGGCCACTACATCAATGCGGTACGTATTCTGTGGAGCTGGCTTTGTACTAGTTACTGCAGTCAGACAGCCCAAGTGTCCCTGCTACTTGTGGAAGCTGTTGGAGGGGAAGGGGAAGCCATCCTATAAATGTGTGCTTTCCAGGCTGTGGGCCCCTCAGCAGGCTGTGACTGGGAGCACCACACTGTCTTTTTGGCAGTCTCACGCAGATGATGATAGCACATCCTCGTTCGTACCACCACTACCCACAGGACCTCAGGCAGGGGAGCGAGCCTTGCTTCCATTCCTGGTCATGTTGCCCTCAGGTTGCTGTTCCTGTCTTATTTCTGTTCCCGTTTCTTTCTGAGTTACACTCAGGGAGTTACTGCTCAGACCTGGTGGTGAGGGATGCACTAGCACCTACCTTTCTGAATGTACTTTTGTCAGAGGAGGAAGCCAGGGACAATGACTTTCTGGGAGTCTTCAGTGACGCAACTGCTTCACCTGGTTTGATTGAAGGTTCTGGTCCTGGGAGAAGGGCTCTGACGGTGTGGGGAAGCACTTTTCTTAGGACAAGGGTAGACAGTAGCAGGTATGAAACTCTCAGATGTGCTAAGTGAGTATGGTAGAACATAAATAAAAAGGAGTAATAGAAGAAACAAAGTTTCAGTGAGGTGGGAAGATCAACAAAAGAAAGTAACCCAGGTAGAGATGGAGAAGGATGCTGAGGAATGAGAAGAGGCAAGGTCATGATGCTCCTGAGAAGGGGAGCACATGACCTTTCTATCCCCCTCCATGCCACTCTGTGCCCCTTGTGTCTATTCTTACTTACACAAACACTGTTGTCTTCACTGTGGGTTAAGGTCAGTGACACCATCTTTGGGCGAGATTATGTTATAGACACCCAGACAATGAGCACAGTGCAATCTGATTCCACTCTGCCAGGGATGCTGCAGCTCCTCAGGAGCTTTGACCCAAGGTACTTCACGTTTTCCTGCTACTGTGGTAACTGGTGCTTAGAGCTCCACAAGACAATGGCAAAAAAGGTATGGTTTGTTATCTGTAAAATCTCTTTATGGAAGATGTTACATATTAGTATAGGATTTCAGATTTTGCTGAACTTTTAATAGGACTCAAGCTGTGGTAACTCAAATCAGTCATCTTATAAACCATATTTTTAAGCAGGAAACTGAACCATCTCCTCAATTAAACATATAGTGATAAAGGCATGTAGTGATTTCACAAGAAATATTGATGATTAAAAATAGTTTCCCGCCCCCTAAAGCATGGGACCACTCCACAACCACTGAATTGCTATTGAATTCAACAGGCAGCATAAAAATGCAACAACAAAATCCTAATATGCAGAAAAAAATCAACTTTGGCCACTAAGGACCAGAGTCCCAAAGAGCTTACTACCTCTCTGCTATTGATTGCAGTGAGACTGGGAGTCAGGTTCCCAAGTACCTATCAGAAACTTAGCCCAAATGACAAGATAATACCTCTTTGTAACTCTCCAGCCTGATTTATCCACTTCTGACAGAGTTCTGTGAACAGGGTCTGGTTAAGAAATATGAACTTGTTAAACCTTGCTGAAAGGTTTGGAGAAAGGCTGCAATCTCTAGTGAGCAAAGTGCATATCTCCTGGAGCAGGCTGCATGCTGGGGCCATTCATCACGAGCCACGGGGAGGGGTCTGGCAGGGAACAATTAATATGGTTTTGCCATTGAAGAGACAGTTTCCCTTTACAACATATGGAAGACAGATTACACTGGCCCATCCTAATGTGAGTGGAGCTCAGATGGGAAGAATACATGGGTGAGAGAGGGACATCTAGGAATCAATATAATCTGACACCCATTTTCTGTTTTCAATATGCAGACTTACACCTTGCTGCCTCTGGAAGCGCATTCCTCTGCTTGAATTTCAGTTCTCCCTGAAGATACACCCCTCACATCCTAAAACCCCAGAGTTTTTCATCTTGCATGGCCAGTGGCAGAAATTTATGGAAGAGGCTGGCCCTCCCCACCACACCTCCGCTTTTCTACCCTCCCCTGGCAGACTTGTCAGGTTTTCAAAGTGCCATGAAAAGTGTTGGCAAGATGTCACAGGAAAGTGGTTGAGTACAGAACAGTTAGGATGATGAGAAATTGCTTCTCCAAATATTCTATCTTCTTCCACTACAAATATGGTTCTTCACTGTTATTTTCTCATTTCCTGACTCACATTAACCAGCTAAAACCAACCTTAACAAAGCACTGACAGTCTATTTTATCCTGAGGAGCACACATGCCATAATCAAGGCAGATAAGGAGAAATAAGGAGAATCTAAGTTAAAGTATTAATTCACCCTTGGGGAAGCAAAGCAACTCACAAAGCAATGGTATGAAACAAATATGCAAATTGAAATGAGAAAATAGAGAAAGAAATAGAAAGGGAAAAAAAAAAAAAGGAAAAAAGCAACCCACATCAATAGGTTCCTCAAGGGGAAAACAAAATGTACCGTAAATGTTTCTTACAAACACAGTCTTTCTTGGGGAAAAATTCATCAGGTTTTGCAAAAGAGAAAAAGTTGGACTGATGAAAACTGTATAAAAGAAAAAAATAAGATGTAACAAAGGTTTGTGTCTGAGCAAAATAAGCAGAGAGAGAAACCAAGCAAATAAATATTTCTTAGGATTTCTGTTCAAAAAAGTAATGTCAACATGCAGTGTTACCTGCCTGCCCTGCATGGGGTAGTGCCTTGGCCTGAAGTCCATTTGGTGTGATGTTCAGATTAAAACCTTCCAGACTAAGGGTGAATAGGGATCCCACGTGAGTGGGATCATAGACAAAGGGAGGTGTGAGTCCACAGAAAGGTTCATCTGTGGCAGGAGTAGGGGTAAGACAGGGTTAGAAAAGCAGGGGCATAAAAGTCTCTTGCCTTTAAACACTGCAGAGAAGAAGAGAGGCAGGAAAGGGGTCACGGAAATTTCTTAGCGAAGTCAGTGAGAAAGAAAACAAAAGACATAACATTACTCTTAATGTAGGACAATTCCTTATCTGGTGAGAGAAGAGTCTGATTCTGTACAGTCCAGACGTTTTACAGCAGCTACATGTGAAAAAGAGATGTGTAGAATACCAGATTCAGATGCAGATGCAGAAGATATCACAAGTTAACATACCTGCAAAGCATCAGGTGCATTAAAGCTTCAGAAAACTGAAGTAAATTGACAGATCTGCTTGCAGGGAAAGGAATAGTTCAGTTCAGAGATACAGTAAGAATTTTTTAAAAAACAAAAAAACCTCACAAAACTTGTACGGAAATATTTTCTTTGTTCCTCTTTGTGGTGACCGAGTATAGCACAGAATCATCCCTCTACAACTGACAGTATTTTCAGCTTCCACCACTCTCTGCTGAGGAATCTCAAGCTGTGACTGCCTCTTTCAGTCCACCACACATGAGACTCTACATCACCATTCTTATTATTACTGAGGTGGTGTGCTGGGTCTCCAATAATTTATTGATGCTTTGTCTGGGAGGTACAAAGACTGCAGCCTGTGGAATATTGCTCACTGTTGGGGAGTTCCTCCAGAGACTTAATTTTAAAAGTTATTCATTTTACTCTAGGTTATCAAGATATATCTGTCAGGATCCTTAATGTACTAATAGGCTTTAATGGCCCTGAACAGCAAGGTGACTCCACACACCCACATTTCCCCTGAGCCCTGGGCTCTCTTTCAGCTCAGGAACCTGTGGACCTATGCTGTAGTCTCATATCCAGTCCCATCTCTGGCCCACTTCTCCATGTATTCCTCACTGTGCTCTGCAGATGGACCCTGGACATGATCCATCACTTTGCCTTGGTTGGGGCTGTCAACAGAAATGGTTATCAGCCCTGTGGCACTATTCTCCCTCTCCAGATCCTCTCTAGGTCCCTGCCTGGGCTGGGGTTGCCCTTGGATCCCCTCTTGTCCTCCCTTGTGTGGTAGCCCCACTCTTACTGCTTCCTTTGCATGATCTTGATTTGCATTAGAGCAGGGGCAAATGCCTGTCCCCTCTCTTGTCACTATGTAGAGAATGTAAGAAAAGACAAGAGAGAGAAGGGAAAGATTTGCAGCACATGGAAACTTGCTGCTTAATACAATGTCCCTGTAAAACTGCTGAAAGGCCTATTGATATTGCTCTTGGGCTATTCTTTACTTACTTGCTGAGACCACAGGGTGTTCACTGAAGAAAGGTTTTTTGAAAGAGAAATTTCACTGGGTTTTTTTTGTTTTGTTTTGTTTTTCAAGGAATGGTTTTGCCCCTGGGACAAGGGAGGTTATAATTCTTTGAGGCTCAATCTGACGGACCTTCCTATGGGGTAATAAACACTGATGAATCTAGAAAGAGATGCCAAGGTCGTTTATATTAAGATTAGCTAAAAAAATGACAAATTCAGGGAAGGAAAACCTGAGTGCACTGAAAAGGGCATCTTACATTTTAGGAACTAGCAGACATCGGGGAAAAGTGGGAACGTACTGAGGAAAAAGAGGTGTGGGGCCTCTTGTCTCTGGGTGGCCACCACTTTATAGTAAAACTAGTGTACTTACTTCTTGTAACAGTGTTTTTATATTTGATTTTATTTTTTTTTATCCTGTAAGCTTGAGCAAACAGACCCTTAAACAGTTGTACTGGCTACATTAGTCTCTCAGCACGGGTGTGTTAGAGGAACGCTGGCACTGACTTTTCTTACAGATGAGAAATAGATGCTGGGGGTGGGAGATTTACAGTGTCTGTGAGAGTCATGAGGGATTAAAAATGAGTTGCTTTATGGAATGAGGCTTATGATTTGGGATTAGCCTGTACGTCACATATCCCCAGCTGAAATGGAGAACATTTGGCAGGAGTGGGAAGGCCTCTTCATAAAACTTAGGCAGCATATCACTGGTTAGTGGCCAAAACTAGGGACCTGAAACTTATCTTTAGTGACATTGTTTTTATTGGGGAGAAGTTTGTAGGAGTCTAGTCCAGAAAAAAAGGAGACTGCTGTGGTTGCAATTTAAGATGAGATAGTTTTGTGGTATAGGGAAAG
>NW_010323687.1:0-9976 GCF_000700745.2 Antrostomus carolinensis | reverse complement strand
GAACTTTTTTCTCTTTTCTTTCTCCCCAATTTTTTAGCTGAACTAACAAAGGACAGAAGGCCTGAGAAGAAGTAAAAAGAGATTATGGAAGAGGGATGATGAGGACAGAGTTTAATAATTATTGTTTTTTCTCATAGTTGGAACTGCCTCCCCAGTCTTCCTTCTCAACCATTTTGAACAAATGGTGGTCACTGAACAATTCTGGAGATCAGAAATTGCCTCATTTTATCCAAGCACTTAGCAAAGGTATTGCTTGTTGTTACAAATCAATGATCTTACTTATTGAGAGCTATCTTTTTCTAGGAACATCTTCACCTAGGTGAAGATCAAGATGCTCCTAGATGAAGATGCTACCCATCTTCTTCACTCTAGAGAGTGCAACACATGTGAAGCAATATAACTTTGTTAAAGTGGTCACTACTGTTTCTCCCTTTTTTTTTTTTTTTAATTCTTGTTCATCCAGAATGCTTCTTTATACACAGTAACATGTGAAGCCACTAGTCAGTATCAAAATGATTTTTCTAATTTTACTTGTATAGCAATCATATCTTGTGAGCATTTGTAGGGATGCTTAAAAGTTTTGATACATCTGTATAAATTCAAATGTTAACTTCATTCCTGGTCTGTACACACATTTTAACCTTCAGTTGGCCCTTGAATTTAGGCAACTTCATTAGTATATATTTTATTTCAGCATCTGGTAGATATATGGATATATCTATATGCTCTCTTTCTTTTACCCTGTGCGTGTGTGTAATTATATTACAGACCTTATATCAGTGAGCTCATCAAAATGAATGGAAAAACAGTCACGTTTATCTAAATCATCTACTAGTTGAATTGTAAGGTCATCGTCCAACTTAATTCTTTAACTTTATCCCTGCTGTTTAGAATGCAGTTTATATTCAGTTATTTTAGTTTTGTTATTGTAGGCTTAAGATAATGGCTTGGCATAAAAAAATGCTTGTTCCTCCTGTGAAATCACCATCAGATAGCAGTTTTTGATGTGCAATGCAGCCTGCCACTTGAGAGCTTGCCAACGCAATATTATTTACTGTCATTGGAAACTTCTGTAGTGAAGTGCAGTGCCTAGGAATGTTTGTCATTTCAAAAGGGAAGGATCCTTTTCTTATTCTCTTTCATTTGAAAGCAAGCTTTTACAATGCCTTTCAAAATAGCATTTAACACTAAAATATTCTAAAAAATCTACTTTCAGAATCCAGAAGATGTAATGGTTTCCTATTTTGTTTCATCACACAGTACTTGGTGCAGCCTGCCACTTGAGAGCTTGCCAACGCAGTACTTGATTATTCCCTTGTGCCTGGAAGTCTCAGTCCACTGTTTTATTGTACATTTTTGCATTTAGGCTCCAGAGCTGCAGTGTAAATACATCAGTGATTGCTTGTGCACAGAGCTTGGGTATGTTTATGCAACACACTAGATCACATCATAAACATTGTAAACATTTTTGTATACATCACTAGCACTTTTACTCTCCTAGCCTTTCAAAAATGTCCTGCTACATATCAAGCCTGCTTTTGAGGCTCAGCACCCATAAAACACAGAGTGCGTGTTGCACAGAGTGCTATAGCCATGTTTGAAGTAGTGTGGATGAGGAACATTTTTTAGATTTATTCTCAGAGCTTACATATAATGAAACCATGTCTTATCATATTACAAAATAAATAAACCTGTGATAAAGGAATGACATTGTAATTAATTGCCAACAGTACGAAGACAAATCTCTACTGGTGCCAGTATTTTGCCATCACCAGTTTAATATTTTCCCTGCTTCATTTTCATCCCTTCTCTGCTTTATCTTAATCTAGAAATCAATTTTCTCTTCCTCCTCACCTTAGTCTTCTTACCTCCCCATGGGTGTATACCCCAAACTCCTAGTGATCCTTTTCTACTTGCCTCGTCCTGCCCTCCAGCTGCTCTGTCAGCTTCTTTCAGGTCCACTGGTGAATACTCCACTCTTTTTCCTCCTTCAGTCTCTACCCACAAATACCTTGCTCCTTCCTGCACCCCATAGGCTTTGCATCTTTCCTCTCTCATAAGTTATTGTAGAGGAGAAAGGGAGAAAGATTTAGGGAGAGAGTGTGGGGGAAGTTCAAGTTCTTTGTCTCTCTCTGGGAGCTTCCTGGAGAGGAGGAGAGGTGGCTCCAGGGAGATGCATCCAGAGTGTTGTCTCAAAATCAGGGTTCCTTCTACCCAGTGTGCAATGAGCCAAAAAACACCCAGAGTTGAGATATTTGTCTAATTCATGCCTGCGCAGAGATGGGTGCTAGGTGGTAACTCCACAAAGCTAGCATGCCTTGGTTAGTGCGCAGCTGATATGTTATACACTTTTCACTACAGTTATCAGTGTATTTTACAACTACATTAAGTCACCCTTGTCTTTGATTCCTACTAGGTCTTTGCTTAAACTCACAGTATCCTCTCTTTCTACCACACAAGTAGCCATAGAACATGGGGTCTCACAAGCACCTCCCTCAACCTGCTGGCCACGCTTCTCTTGATGCAGCCCAGAATAAGGTTGTCAAGAAACCAGGAGACTCAAACTGATCCCTGACCACCCTCATTACATGTGAATCCTTTTGCAGGTTAGCAACAGAGACAAAATCATGTGGAGAAGACATGAAGGTGAGGAGACAGGAAGGGAGAGTGGCTGGAAAACTACTTCCCCTCCTTCCCTGTTGTGCAGAGGTTCCGATATTATGCAAAGTCTTTTGGGGCTTTCCTGTGTTCCTTGAGTTTGATATATCCCAGGAGGGCCCAAGGTGTTGAGTTTGTTTCTTTACTGAGAAACATAAGGAGAAACATAAAGCATTGTGTCTCCTGTGCTTGTCCATATGTGACAGTAGAGTGACACACAGTAATTGAGTTACAGTAATTAAGGCCTGTGATCAGGAATTAAAAGGTTAATTGTAGTGACATTTAAGCTCTTAACTCTGGGCACTGGAGGGCTTATGTGCACCCAAACTGGAACCAAAATAGCAACTTGGGTTTAAATCCGAACTTACCAGTGAATCTTGGTGTGACAATGGTGTGCTTTTACATTGAGAGTGGCCTTTTCCTGTTAAGCAAATCTCTGTCAGATTTTCACAGAAGACACTGGAGCTGACATAGATGTTTGTCTATCCCCCATTCTGGCAGTGATTTAGCCAAATCAGGTTAGTATGTGGATGAGCCTCCAAAATATTCATGTACACACTTGAACTACAGGTAGGATTTATAGGGCTGATCTTTTTTTAGTTCCAGCTTATGTATAGATCAACCCTGACTTAACACCGTGCTGAGATGAATGGTATGGTTCATACCTCTTAGAGCTGTTCCAGTTGGCTTCAAGATAAAATAACATCTGCTCATAACAGAGCTTGAAAAAATACAAGTGAAAAGAGGGGGTCTCCTCCATGATAATACACGAGTACTGTCTCTTGACTTGACTTTTGGGATGTTTGCTGTCAATGCATTCATGTGTAAAAATAGACTATAAGGGGAAAAAAAAAACAAAACAAAACAAAACAGGAAGAGGCTCCAATTAAAGAACACAAATAGCCAAGGGCTGTTAAAAGGCAATGGCAGAATGATAAACTTTGAGGATCCAGTCTAGGAATCAATGTATTTTGATATACCATACTTAGACGAAGGACTGAGAGCTGAAGGACCCAAAAAGACAGACCCTGTGGCTTAGGCAGTGGTAACCTAAGTTTTTCAACAAACAGATGAGGCAACGACTCTCAGTGTTTTCATGGAAGTTGGAGCTGATCATGGTAAAAACCTGACCTTTTTCAAGCAGCTGTTTAATGATATTGCTACGTACAAGCCCTGTCCTGCCCCTATTGGGTCTCCCTTAATTATGTCTTTAAGAGAAGCTTTGTGTGTTCTTCTACTCTCCTATTTCTTCTGCCCTCTCATACGTGGGCAGTTCTCCCTGTGCTTCGCATCTCACACTTTGCAGTCCTAACCTGCAGTCTTTTACCACTGTCTTGAGGCCAAAGCATGGAAATGCAGATGATTTTGGTGTAGATTTATTGAGTGTGTGCTGGGAGATAATTTACTTGCATGAAAACTGCTTTATGGAATGAGCCTGTGATGCTCAATGAGGAGTGTTTCGAGCAAGACCAGAGACTGAAGTAGTATTGTCAGAGGTAATGTATCTGGGAAAGACCTGCTTATGAAAACTGTATTTGCATTAAGCCTACAGCAAAACACTTCGGATGAAGGCAGAAACTGTGCTCTCAGTGGTCATTAGCTCTTGGAGAATAATATCTGATGTTACTTGGGTTCACTCCATTTGGCCCTTCCAGGTATGCAGTGATGTTGTGAAATTTCCTTTGACGTTCTGCTTTCTCAGTCTGGGGAGAAGGGAACTGCACTCTATTAAAGGAATTTTTCCCCTTCTTTTACAAGGTTGTTTGTTATCTCGGAATGCAGACTTGCACTGGAGCGTGTAATTACAACACCATGTCCTGGGTTAGAAAGAACTCAGACACTAAATTGTCCATGTCATCACCTGAATTTGACCATGAAATATAGCACAGAGGGACGGGGACGGCAGCCTGTAAAGAGGTGAGGTCTGAATGGGCATTTTGGTGCACTGGGCAAATCCAATCTGCTCAATCCATTTCTGCAGTCCCACCGTGGCCATTTAATATTATTACCTGCTTCTTGCCCTTGAAATTTTGCTTCCACCTCTCTTTCCATGAGGTGTGTCTGAGTGGAGGAGGTCAGGGTTAGAGAAGAGTGTAATAAAACATGACTCATTTTACATGGGTGATCAGAGTCCTATTAAGTTGCAAAGGAGTTGATTTTTTAAAGAATGTATTTTTTTTTCTCATTCATTTTTTTTCTACGTGCAGAGACTAGAAAATAGAGGTCAGTTCTACTGTTCAGGTTGTTCAGAGATACCCCCAAAGCTGGAATAAAACCACTTTTTGAGGAAATTCTTCATTTTATTCACTTGAGCATTTTATTTTTATCGGTAATATTGAGATTAAGACTCTTTCTGTGCTTCCACTACATGTTAGAGCAGAAAAAAAAATGTGAAGCCACCTATCTCCAGGACCAGGAAGCAGCTTTTGCAGGGACCTTCTCTGAACTCAGAAAGAAAGATGAGATGTGTGTAGGCAGTTGCGTCAACCAGGTGACCAGTATGTGCCTGGAGAGAGAAGATAGCTATACCCCATATTTCTCTTCTTTACCTATAGGTACCACCTGCTATAGTGCAAACAGGAAGAAAGGTTTGCAGGAGGTTGTGTATGAGAAATACAAGACTTGCAGGAAAGGGTCTGTGCTTCTTCAGGCTTAAGGACTAAAAGAAATCTAGGATGACAAAAACAATGGATGAAAAAGAAGAGCGGGGCAATGCCAGAAAGCAGTAGTTGCAGAATATGAAGACCACCTTTATCTATCCCTTGGCTGTTATTCTCAATAACGTCACAAAACAAAGTTTTGGTCTGAGCATGTGTGTTCGTATAGGTGTAAAATAAAATCCTGTGAGTTGTATCAAAATATTTTTTAATAAATTCTACTTTTCAATCAAAAAATATTTAACAAATTTCTAATTGTTGTATTTCTGACGTGCAATACATTCTGTGACAGCGTTCTCACACACAGTGCCCCGCCACCGTCTCCCTCTGAATTCCCCACATTATTCATCACACTGACTTTACAGTACATTGGTATTAATAAGTGAATATTTTTTTAATGCTTGAAAAGGCTGTGGTGCATAGTTATATTTATTTCCTTTACATACTGTTGCAATTAACTGTAGTCTTTGGAATAATAATTTTAAAATCTCAGAATTTACTCAATGGATCATTGGTAACTGTGTTGATGTTTTCAACCTCCACAACACTCTCTGAAGTGACAATTTGAGTTGTGTGATTAAACACCATTGATTAGACATTAAACATCAAGTCAGGATTGCTAGTGTAAAGGCTGCATATTTGCTTTTTTATTTAACTCTTAATGAAGTTTGATAGCTTGCTTGTACACTCGATGCCTCTGAATATGAATTGGTGCCTGCAGCATCACTAAAAAAATATGGAGAGTCTGTAGGGCCTCTATAAGTTAAGGCCATTGCTAAAGTTTGGGATAGCCTTCTGGCTATTTAAAAATTATGGTCTGTTTCAATATATGATTGTTTGATGTGGCTCTGCAGTGTCCTGAATGCATCAGATCTGCTCCACTTTGAGATCCTGATGTGCAACCAGTGTGGCCCTCTCAAGTTAGAAAGAGATCTAGTGAACTAAGTTCTCTTACTGCAAATAGTAAGCTATGAATAACGCTGGAGAAAAGGCACTTGGGAATTGCCTTCTGCAATTTATGTTTTGAATGTATACAATGTTGTAAAGATGTCTGTGTTCCAGTAGTCGCATTTTTGCAGAGATTTTTCTTGTCAAAATCAGATTATGGATTGTTCTTCTCTATGATGCAAACATTTGCGGTTATCCTGGTATTCATAAGGGTAATTTTCACTGAAGTACTGCAGTAAAAAACAGAGTGGTGAAAAGGTCATGCTGATATGCTCTCATCTCAGAGGAATGCTACAAAAGAAATGTCCTGCTTGTTGGAACCCACCTTCACTAAGGAAAATAAATGAAGAAGGACTGCTCCATATGAGTTGTAATACAGTCTAGTCTATCTACTGTTAAGAAAAATTCTTTCTTTCTTTAGCATAGAGGTGATCTCCAATTCCTCATCTCTTTCTTAGCCTCTTTCAAGAGCTGAACAAGGTAATATGAGAGAGGCTTTCTAGTCTTCGGAAGCAGTTGTTATACTTCTGCATAAACTCCACATCCTTATCAATATCTGTGCGGTTTCATATTTTCTTTCCTTCTAAACCCTTTGTCAGAGCCATCAACTCGCAGTGATTTATTCCACTTGAGTTTTTCCGTTTGCTCTGAAACTTTTGCCTTGAAGATTACAAGGGTTATGGTTACATTAATTTCCTATAAAAGGATCTTTGCAGCAAGAATTTCCCCATTGTGTTCCATGATAAAAATGCGCAGAGAACTCATTAAAGTTCTTTGCTGCCTCTCTACTTCCTGGAAATTGCTCTTATGCCACCACCTTTCCCAGCTGTACCTAGAGCCATCTTGTTTCTAATGCATCCAGCATATTTTTCAATTTGACTCAGTATCTCTAGGCATCTGTTCTTCCTATCAGTTTTCCCCTTTTTATTTCCAATTTCTTTCCAACTCTAGGGTATGATTTGTGTGAAGTTGAGGCAGATATTTTTAGGCAGATAAGTTTTCAAGTCCTCATAAGACAAGGTTGTTTTTTTTTCTTTTTTGCACAGTTTAGTTCAAGTTTTCCCCTACTCACTCATCCTTTTCCTGACAGTATCAACATTGGTGGGGGCTGGGCACCAAAGTGACTGAGCATACTGGATATCTGGGAGTCCTGCTAATCTCCAGTGAGACTTAGATCAGATTTTCAGGGCCAAACGGGTATGCCTCTTAAGTTCAGGGGAATTTAGGTGCTTAATGTGACAGACTGGTGCTGAAATTCTCAAGAAATGCCTTTCTGTGCCTGCAGGCACCTTAAAACCTCAGAAAACCAGGCTGGAAGTACTCTTGAAAATGGAACATAAGCTGCTAAAGCTGAGGCCCTTTTGACAACATCATTGAAAGCTTTTATTTGCCCTCAGCCTGCATCAGCCTAAATTCTCCCATAACTCTAAAGCCTACCCTTACAAGGTTTAGTATTGTTCCTCCTTCATTCTATTAGGAAATACCAGGATCACCCTGGGGCTTTTCCAGGACCCAGTGTCTCCTCCTTCTCTCATTTCCTTTGTTGAATAGGGGACAGTCTTGTTGCTTAAGGTAACATTTGCTGTGTGTGTAACTTTGGCATGTGAGGTTCAGTTGAGCTGGCCACATAACCACACCCTTACAATAGTTCTTGAATTAATTGGAGATAAACATTATGTTTATAGGGGAATTATATTTGTTCTCTTCTAAGAAAGGTAGGAGGCCTATTCCTTCAGGACATGTTGTAAAACACTCTTTTGGGCATTTTCGCAATGTCCTGGTAATTACTGCTGATCAGTGTGTCCCCACCACCACTGCATCTGTGGAGCAATGTAGACTGTGAAAGACACTCACTCAGACAAAACTCCACTAGCTTCAATGATGCAGATGATCAATGGAGCTTCAGTGGTACAGACTAAAGGGTTTATCAAAAGCTCTACGGTTGCAGATCAGTGAAATGATGATTCAAAAATGCACATACAAAAGCCTCCCTACTCAGTGCTTATTTTACTAGAATCTGTGTGAATTTTCTAATTGTAGAGAGAAAGAGGTTTCTCTGAGTCCTGACCAATGATATAGAAAAAGTAGGAAAAGGGTGCACTGCTGGGAGTCTCCTAACCCCTTCTTGGATGTTGTATGCAAGACTGAAAGGATGTGCTGTCCTCCAGGTGCTCTATACTTGATGCTGAAACACAGCCCTTAATTGTGGCTTTCTGGTAAACAAGGTGAGAGGTGTAAGAAAAGGACCATATATATTTCTTGTGCAAAAAGTCTGTCTGGAGAAGTTGTAATTCTCTGGCTCCCCCTAAACCATTTTTTTGGATGTAGCAGTCAAACATAACAGTGCCAGAAGTCCCAGCAGCACTTGCAAAACAAAGAAATTCACAGTTTTGGTAATCTGCCTGCAATAGCCAAACCTGAAGCACTACCTCCCTAAAAGCAGGAGCTGGCTGACAGAAGCCCAGGCACTGAGACTATTGGCCACATTTGGACCACTGGTCTGGTAGAGCAGCCTAGCAGCACAGTACTGTGGAGAATGGCCAGCAGGTGACGAGGACTTGCCATGCTAGCCAGCTGGCTGCAAGCAGAACATCTGGAAAACATGCAGATGGTGCAAGTAGAAGTGTAAGATCTGGCTGGTACACTCTGACCCTTGTCCACATTAGGTGGCTTTGATAAATTTCTGGGACCTTAAGGGCTACATAATGCAAGCTTCTTGGCAAACAAAATGCTTTTAGCTAATGGTTGCTTTACAGACTCTAGTCAAAGCTCTCAGTTCAGAATGATTTAGATTTTTAATTTTAAAAGACATTTTAATTTAAAAAAGCTCACTTACTTGTCCTCTCTGTCTAGCATTCATGAGGATGTTACATGCCTAAATAGGTTGGGCATTCTGGGAGCTTCTTTGTGTTCACTTGTAATTTTTAAGTTGGCTGAGTCCCAAAAACTCATTTCTAAGTCCTTCTAAAGAAGGTTTCCTAAGAAATCAGGCTATGGAAATACCAGCCTCACTGTTCTCTCTTTTCAGAGAATTACATGGTCTGTATACATTCCTTCACTTTCCAGCCTGTGTTACCAGAACCATTTTGAAATAGCCAGAACCAAAGGAGTTTCACAAGTGCTGAGTAAAACTTCAAAATTATTTTAATTTAATCTGTCCTTTATACTGAATAATTAATTGCTTTTACAAATGGTTACCTAAATATTCATTCTGGTTGCATTGCTTTCATTTTTTCATTTTCCACAGAAAAAAATGTTTCAAGACTTAAAATTTTTTTCCACTCTAAAAATACCCCAACATGTGGCTGTACTGATTAATCAACATTGTCAGCACAAAACCTCTTTTCCTGCCCACACAAAAGTGAAACAGTGACTGACCACAAAAAAGGAGAATATTGCAATAACTGAGTGCGTTGGGGTGGGAGGGCATTTTTCGTAGTGAGGGAAAGGGCCACCTTGTGAGAAGCTTCGTGAAAGCTCCCCTGGCTCCAAGGCATATCCCCCCAACCTAGGCTGAGCCAATGAGCACAAGAGAAACGCCTCTGCGAATCTGTATTTATGAGGGGAAGGACTGTCTTGAAAAGAAGAAGGTGGGGTGAACCTGAAGGAGAGGCCATTGACCTGAACAAAAGATGACCACTGGACTAAATAAAGAGAGAGCTTCATTGTCATGAGGAAGAAGGAGGAGGGGAAGAACAGAGAACCTCAAACAC
>NW_010323686.1:0-14026 GCF_000700745.2 Antrostomus carolinensis | reverse complement strand
ATCTCAGTCTGTGTTTGGGTGAGCCCAGGGAGGGCTGGTGGCTGGTGCGAGCGCGCTGCAGAGCTGAGGTGGCTTTGTTTGCTCAGCACACGAGCAGCTGCTCATCCTGCTCTGCCTTTGGGAGATGATGTTGGTGCCTTGGTTTATATGGGAAGTGGAATTGTTTATGTGCTTCCAGCAGATGGGTCTGGACAATTGAGGGATATTTTTCAGGAGTATCTTTGGACTTTGTTAGAAAATGTTTTGGGGAGGCTGAATTAACGTTGGGTTTTTGGAGCACGGAGAGATGAATCCCTTGGCTGTGTGTGTGGAGCCCTGCCTTGGGATCCCTGCAGTAGGAGGGGCAGCTATCAGCACAGCCACTAGGCCGTGCCAGGAAGATTCTGTCAAAAATACTTGTATTTGAGATGAACTTTTTCATGGAAAAAAACCAACCATTTTATGCAATCCACCATTTCTGTTGACTGAAGAAATTCCCTTGGGTCCGTTAACAGAGTCTGGCAACAGCTCGGCCCTGTCTTGTGCTTAAACAAGCTTAATAGCAGCTGGTGTGAATACAGGCAGTGATGGGTCTGGGGAGGATGTTAGCAGACCAAGAACAGGAATTGGTTTCTGGAACACCAGTTTTAAGCATTTCTGTTTAAATAACCAGCTGGGTTTTGGCTGTCCTGGTGGTCCCCAGTCAGTGTTTAAATTGAGTGCATCGGGGTGGGGCTGTAGCTGGTGTAAGCAGCGCCAAACCTGGGTGGAATTAGTCCAACAGCTACATTTTTAACTAGAAAACCATGGAGGGGAGGGGAGAACTTGTGCAGGTAGGAGCAGAAAGTGGCATCACAGAGGTTCACCCTCGATTTCCGAGTTTTCTATAAAGCCATGTAAAATTCAGCGAGCGTGGAGATGGTTCTTGGGGAAGCTTTTCCTTGTGACTGCTGTTGTCATGGCATTGGCAGAGGAGATGCAGCTCCTCGGTGTTGGTTTGGTTACGTGTGTGTGTGTGTTCTCCACACCCTGGCTGGACACACGTGCGTGGGACCTCACGGAAGAGAGAAGCCATCTCCATCTGAACAGCAAGATGAACGCAGCAATGTTGTGTGATGCTCTGGAAACCATAGAAACGGTTGTGAGGTGCTGATGATACAAGGCACTGGGATCCCAGTGAGTTGGGGGGGGTTGTTGGAGAGGTGACTCTTGTTTCTGTTGGTTAAATGAACAGTCGAGTTCACATGGGCTGTGGTGATTCTGCTTCCCTGGGTGGTGCTTCATCAACTGGAAACGCTCCCTGGAGCTCTGTGGATGTTGACAGGGGGGTAGGCAGAAACAAATCCCATTTTGGTAGGAAATGGGTAGATCTTTTCTGCTGGCTGTGTGGATCTTGCCTGAGGCAGCCTCCTCCTGGCTGGAGCAGCAGTGGATCTCTGAGGACCTTCAGGAGTGCTGCCAGCCTGTACAAAACACAGCTAGTTAGTATTCAAGTGAAAGAGCAAAATTGGGATTTGCAGCACGCTTCTCCCTTCTCTGCAGCGTTGGTTTTTGGTGTTGCCATGTTAATTCCAGCCAGAGCAGCATCTGCCACGTATCAAATGTTGAAGTCCTATAAATTGGTACTGGCACAAGGTACTAACAGCGTGTGTTTGTCCTTCCCAACCCTGGCTGGCTGCTGCAGCTCTAATTGACCTCTGGAGAGTGCAGCATATGGCCATGGCTGTGATAGCCCTTGTTAATGATCGAGGTTGGTGTCTTTGAACCTTCTTAGCCTAGGACCTCATGTGAAAATAGAAATTCCAGAAGCCCTTTTCTTTCCTGGGATATGGAGGGGAAAAAAATAAAGGTTTTCTTGAGTAATTCAGTGAGGAAAATGGGGCTGAGTCACCTGCTTTGCCAATGACTCGTCTGGCCATGGGTAGGTCACCGAATCACTGACTGTTGGGAACTGGAAGGGACCTCAAAAGATCATCCAGTCCAACCCTCTTGCCAGAGCAGAGTCACCTACAGTAGGTCACCCCAGGTGGGTTTTGTATGTCTCTAGAGAAGGAAAATCCACAACCTCATCATTTAACCTTTCCATTCCTCTGCTCTTGTTTGAACCAAGGGAAGTGGTAGCTCTCCCTGCCTGTCAGGACACTGGCAGGATGGATGCTTCCCAGTGGAGCTGAGGCCAGGGTGACAGGGTGGGTAACGGGGTGGGTTACGGGGTGGGTGACAGGGTGGGTGACAGGCTGCCCTGCTTGGCAAGGCAGCAGGGTAACACTGATTCCTCTGCCTGTGACACAGCGTTGTGCTGCAGCTCTGTCAGGACACGGGAGTCCTTTCCAGCAGCCCTGGAGTACTTTGTTGGGGAAGAGGTGGTTTTGCTGTCACTAAGGGATGTTTTTTTTCCCTCCTAAAGCATGCTGGTGTCACCAGAGCGCTGATAGAAATTATTGACTACAAGATTCACGCTTCCATAGCATTGCAGGGGGGGGTTGTTAGCTTGGGTGCTGATTAATCATGCTCTAATTCATGGAAAATGGTATTTTTTCTCTCAAACCATTGCCCAGTTGCTGTGCTGTGTTAAGCAGAGGCAGAGTTGTGCTGCAGATGTGGCTTTGTCTCTAAAGTGATTTTGCTGTGTGCCTTTTACCTCATTCCCAGAGTATTATAAAGTTCAACCAACGCTCACCAAGTTCTTTGAGTTGCCTGATTGAAAAGCTTTGAGAGGAACAAAGTATTTCTCTTTTCCTGAACAAATTCCTATCGTAGAGAATCCTAGAGAGTAGACTCACACACTCCATCATCTGGATCTTGTTAGTAAACAAATTGCATTTTCCCATCAATTTACTAATGGTAATTGCCACTTTGAGGCTACAGTCAGGTTTTGAAACGAAATTATTCTGCCTGGCCCATTCGTTCCAACAGCTGTCCCTGAATGACACAGAGTATTGATGTGTCTTTTATTGAAAAAGGAGTTGGCTTTGGTGAAGAAGACAAATTATCAACTACAGATCAACCCAGGATCGTACTGACTGGTGTTGAGGAAGAATTCGAGTGACCAGGAACCGCGAGCTGAACAAAGGGGAGGTGGTATTTTTCCAGCTCTAGGAGACCAGGG
This sequence comes from Antrostomus carolinensis, assembly GCF_000700745.2. Taxonomy (NCBI): domain Eukaryota; kingdom Metazoa; phylum Chordata; class Aves; order Caprimulgiformes; family Caprimulgidae; genus Antrostomus; species Antrostomus carolinensis. The sequence goes on along the minus strand of NW_010323686.1, from coordinate 10,938 downwards.
GTGGCTGGAGACTTCTCAGCAGCGTAGGCAAAAATGAATTCTGCTGACTGAGGATGAAGGGCCCGGCCACTCCCGCGGGGGGAAGGGGAAGAGCTGCTGGCTGGGGAGCTGGAGAAACAGTGGAGCTGAGCTGGCTGTTCCTCTGGCTGCTGGGCAAACAGGGCAGGAGGGTGGCAGTCACAGTTTTGGAGAGATGAGGGTTGTCTCTCCCTCACCTACTGCTGTGGCCCCTGGTCCCTCCTCCAGTGGCCTCTGGCTGCATTTCCCTCCAGGGCTCTGGCTGAGGTCAAACTGTTTTGACACAAGGAGCAATCTGCTGTCTTACCTCTGTCCTTGCTGGGGTGACCTCTGGGCACACCGAGCTGCTTGCTTTGCTTGGGGAAATTGCTCCTTTGTTCTCAGAATATAGTGAAACCAGCAGAGAAATGGGAAGCAGCTCTTTTTACTCGGTGCCCCTGCTGTTGCCTAGTGAAGATGTCTATTAGTTTGTCTAAAACATGTCTTGGTTTTAAATCCTCTGAGCTCTGCTGAGATCCTCCGAGCCTGGTGCTGAGTCTTTTGTGAGGCTCAGGTGAGGCGTGTGCCATTCACACTGTCCCTGCCCTGGGGAGGGGCAGGACCAGTGTCTTTATGTCCTTCTGCAAAATGCAGGTGGCAGTAGCAAAATGTGCTTTTTAATGGTGCTTTCAGCCTGGACTGGTCCCGAGGTTGTGTGTTCTACCCAGTGGGGGAGCAGAGAGCTGGCATAAGAGAACTGTGCAAAAGCGTGGGCTTGTTTTCAAGGGGATTCAAAGACAGATTAGGTCTAAAAAGCTGGATGAGTTACAGAAACCCAGCATCATGCTGGGTCTGGAGACAGATCCCTGCTCTGAAGAGCTTGTGCTCTAGAAGGGCAGGAGGGTTGTCCAGGGGAGGCCACTAAATTGGTGAAGGGTTTAGAGGAGAAGCCGTGTGAGGAGAGGCTGAAGTCACTTGGTTTGTTCAGCCTGGAGAAGAGGAGACTGAGAGGAGATCTCATGGGGGTCTAGAACTTCCTCCCAAGGGGAAGAGAAGGGGCAGGCGCTGATCTCTTCTCTCTGGCCACCAACGAATGCCAGGAGCAGAGGGAATGGCAGGAAGATGTGGCAGGGGAGGGTGAGGTTGGCCATGAGGAAAAGGTTCTGGAGGCAGAGGGTGGTGGAGCACTGGAACAGGCTCCCCAGGGAGGTGCTGATGGCACCAAGGCTGACAAGATTCCAGCAGCATTTGGCCAAGGCCCTGAGGGACATGGTGTGAATGTTGGGATTGTCCTGTGCAGGGACAGGAGTTGGATCCATCATCCTTGTGGGTCCTTCCAGCTCACAACAGTTGATGATTCTATGGTTCTACCTCTAAAGCCTTTGTAGTGGGGATGTGGAAACAGCCTGGGCACAGGCTGCTGTACAGCATGGACCTGCTCTTTGCAGTTCCTCTGCTTCTCAAAACAGCCGGTGACCCCGGCGGTGAGCGACCGCGGTGTGTGACTGCGGTGCTCGCTGCTGCCACACCTCTGCTCTCTGCAGCTGCCTCTTCCACAGCAACCTGAGATCTCACTGTCCATCTTGTGACCAGCACCAGCCCCAGAGATCCCCAGAGCTCCAGGTACAGGTGAACTTCATACCTCTGGGTGACATCTTTTTGTGGGATACAGGCGGGTCAGACCGGTGGGAACGGGCTCCCCTGGAGCCAGGGATTGCTGGGCACCTCATTGCTCTGCACCTTGCTGTGACCTTGCCTTCTGGAGCATAAATACACAGAGACACACACTCTGCTATATATAATCTCCTGCTACACGCCTCTCCCTGGGGAGAAGGCGAGAGAGCAAACATGTGCCAGGCGTTAGTCACGTTGCTTTCGGAGGCTGCTCAGATTCCACCATGATAAGCAGAGGAGAGGATCCCTGCAGAGCGGTGCTGTCTGCTGCTTTCCTTTGGACAAGGGCTCCTCATGTTTCACTTGGCTCCCTGCTCCAGGACCTCGCCTGATAACCCTTCAGAAGGGGCACTGGGTGCTGAGGGTTGGACTTGTGAGGAGGGAGGTTTTGGGATGTCCCTTTTCCCAAGGCAATGTGGGGGCTTTTCATTCTTCTCCCTTTGGGATCGTGAAGAGGGTGTCAGGCATGGGAGTTACTGTGGGAGCAGACAGTGCACATCTTTCTCGCTTAAAAACCAAACCAAACAACAAACAAAACCCCCAACCAAACCCATTTTTGCTTTCAGACTGGAGCAAAGGCCCCGTATCCATCAGACCAGGAGCTGCCTTGTGCTGTGGAGGATGAGCTGTCAGTGCTGGGACTAGAAATGACTCGAGTGGCTCTTTGACAGCAATTCTGGTCCCCAGCACAAATCCCTTCCTTCTCCCTATCTCCTCCAGAGCTGAAACACCAAAGCATCCAGGAAGCTTTGCTGTACACAGCTGGAAGGGGGGGAAAAGCTTCTGCAGGGGGAATTTTTTGGCTGTTGTCAGGCTGTTATATCTTGGGAAGAGCGAGGGCATCTTTGAAATGAGATGAGATACCCTGGCACACCATTTCTGCCAGTCAGGAGTCTTGCAACGGGTACAACATTCGCTTTGAGGTTTCTGTTTTGGCAGGAACGAGGACATCCAGAGATGTCTTTGACATCTCACTTTGCTAACATTTGTGTCTGAATTTCTGGCAGGGAGGAGACAATCTCCAAATCGTTGTTCCCTCTCAGCCGTCAGCACCCTTCCTCCTCTCTGGAACAAGCTGATAATAGCTTGTTTGTGCCTTACCCACCGCTGAGAAGAGGGCTGAGAACAGGCGTGTCTGAGGAGCTGTGCTGTCGGGCTTCCCCTCCTGGTAGACAGCAGTAATTAATGGCTTGATACTAAATTAGCTCTTTTTTTCTCCCCCCCCTTTCACCCTGAGGGGAAATCACTGCACGGGGCTCTGTGGTACAGCTCCCTGCAGTAGCTGGACACCAGGATTTGGGGGATCCCTCCCTCACCTGCACTCCTCTTGCCTTTCTTCTCTTCTAGCTGTGGCTCAAGGAGTGACTCAGTGCAGGACTGAGCCTGTAGCATAGGCTGAGGGGGGGATTGACCTCCCTGCTCCGTTGTGATTACAAATGATGGGAGGGTGTATAAGATTATTTATTCATTCATCAGTGAATCACATTCTCCATACATCCCAAAGCACTTTATGGGAGTGCTTAATGCTCCTGGGTGCTGCTGTAAAGTAAATACTGGGCAGGGCTTTAAAGAGCAGCATTTTGGCTTTTAACAGAGCGGTGGCCAGTTTACTTTCCACTTATCTGTTGTGTGGGATGACTGTCTCTGAAAATAGTCATCTTTTCTCTTTGCAGCATGTTATGTGTCTTTCCTTCCAGTCTGACGTTTGTTAAATCTGGTCTGGTGGGTTTGTTTTTTTTTTTCATTGGGAATGATGGAGAAAAGATGGGAAAAATCTGTACCTCGTCAAAGGCTTGCTGATGTAATTAGACAGCTCGCTGCACGTCTCCAGAGCTGGGATCTCCTTGGTCCTTGCAGAGTTGAGCTGTGCCACAGATCCCTGCTGCAGAATCATAGAATGGTTTGGATTGGAAGGGACCTTAAAGATCATCCAGTCCCAACCCCCCTGCCAGCAGCAGGGACACCTTCCACTAGACCAGGTTGCTCAAAGCCTCATCCAGCCTGGCCGAGAACACTTCCAGGGAGGGGGCATCCACAACTTCCTTGGGCAACCTGTTCCAGTGTCTCACCACCCTCACAGTGAAGAACTTCTTCCTAATATCTCATCTAAACCTCCCCTCTTTCAGTTTAAACCCATTTCCCCTTGTTTTGTCATTAACTGCCCTTATGAAAAGTCCCTCCCCAGCTTTCTTGTAGCCCCTTCAGGTATTGGGAGGCCGCTATAAGATCTCCCCGGAATGACTCCTTCACACCTCCTTTTATCTCCACCTCCTTGGAGGAGATGTGGCAGCAATTTGGATGGTATTGTGTGTCCTGTTGCACACGAGGAGCAGGGAATCCCAGAGCTGGAGCCACTTTCCTTCAGCTGACAGCTTGGATCCTGTTCCGAGGCAGCAGGAGAACGCTGCCCGCTTTCCAGGCGTGCTGGAAGTCTCTTGACCTGCCTAAGGGTTGGTGTTGGGAACAGACCCCAGACCTGACTCGTAGCCAAACCCCACTGTTGCCAGTGTTGTCTGCTTCTCTCCAGCATTACCTGCTTGGCACAGTCATTATGGGAGTGGAGTTGTCATGAAATTGCTTCCTAAATCCAGCGTGTTAGTAGCAGTTCAGTTAGACAGGACTCGTGATTCCCGTGAAGTCCGTGTGAATGGAGCTGTCCTCAGAAAAGGCAGCTCAGAAACGTCCTGCCTCTTGACCTGCTCTTGAGTGTTGGCACATCCTTGTCAGTGTGTGGGCTTGTCTGGAGCAGGGCAGCCAGAGAGAGTCCAGAGGTGGATTTTTATTGTTTGGGTTTTTTTTTACTGCTGATGCTTTTGCTGCTGGGTGCTGCAGCACGCACTTGTCTGTGCAATAGTAGCTGAACGTTCATTCTTCTGTCTTCTTGGATGCCTGTGGCTGCCACACATGACTAAGGAGCAAAAACAATCTAGTGGAGTGACTCATTCCTTTAGAGAAGGTGGGATAAGAGCAGTAAGAGACAGCAAGCATAGAAACAGCATCCACAGGGGAGCCCAGAGTCTGTTCTGACTGGCCACGTTGAAGACTTGGGTCATCCATGATTTATAAAGGTGAGAACTAATTAAGAAATTGGCTGAAGCAACATTTCCTGAATAAAGGCAAAAGTGAGTTATTTAAAACATGAAATGTGCTATTTCTTGGTCTGTAGGTTTGTCTCAGTTCTAAGCTGTATCTTGGATGATGAGTGGAAGGTGAACAGATGACAGAGCCGAGGCTGGCTGGGGGAGTACTCACCACATGATTGAATGAGATGCTTCTGTGGCTTCTAACCACAGTGTTCTCCAGGTTGCTTCAGCACAGCGAGTTGCTCTCAAAGTCTAATGGGTTATATTGCTTCAAAACCAGCTGCTGGGGTATTTGGCATCCTGTAAGTCCATCGACCATAACTGCAAGGCAGTGGAAGTTGAATTTTGAGTCTCCATTTCCTTTCTCTTTTAGATCAATGAACTCAGCAATGTTCCCGTCCCTGTCATGTTAATGCCCGATGACTTTAAAGCCTACAGTAAGATTAAAGTGGACAATCATCTATTCAACAAGTAAGTAGATGCTTCCCAACTTGTTTGTCTCTGTAATTAGAACTCTTTGCTGGGGGGGGAAACTGGCATGTTGAAGGCCTTTTGGTTTGTTCCCTGCTGTGAGGATCTGGCAGTAGCTGGACACAGGCCCTGAGTCTGTGCCCTGCCCAGACCTCTCAACAGGATGTGGTGGGGGGTCAGTCTGACACTGAGATGCTGTCCTCTGGTTTGGTTTATATCCTTTGAGTGATGAGAAGTCTGGTAAGGCCAGGTTCAGAAGTGGCATTATTTAAAAACAAAGCTAGTTATATATAGGTATTCACTGGAATGGGTAGAAGACAAAATATTTTAGAGTTCACAAAGTGTAACCTGTCCGAAGCCGTAGGGCTGGAGTTCGCTGCACATCTGGGTTACACACAAAACATGTGGGACTGTCTCTTGTCTCCTGCTGTGCCCTGTCTGGGTCTCCTGTCCTGACCAGCAGAAGCCAAATCCTGATGAGACCATGGAGGAGACAGCAGGAGTTTGCTCTCTGTGACCTGCTGGCTTCCCTGTCTCTTTGAGCTGAGGAAGCTGCGTTATACCCCTGGCCTGTGAGGTTTGTATGGAGTTACCTCCTCCTTTTCCCCAAAGATCCATTTTTGGAAGGCCTGTTGGAGCCGTGGTTGTGACTGGTGCTCAGAGCCGTGTTCTCCGCCCTGGCTCTGTGTGTGCAGGTCTGCAGCGCTCTCTGATTAATGCTTCATTTTCACAGGGATCAGCTTTTGAGAGTGGGAGTGTGATTCAAAAGTTTGTCTTCTCTGGCACCTACAATTTGCAGGATCTGCTTTTCCCTCTTCTCCTACATAGATTTTTAGTTTCCCACATATTGGTGCAAAGGATTCTCATTGAGAATGAGCTGAGAGAATCTCCCGCTGTGTCCGAGCAGGACCATCCTCTCTGCTTCTTCCCACTGAGCAGAATAAGATCTCTGGTTGGGAGCAGATGCAGCATCCCTCAGCGATGGGGAACGTTGTCTGTTGTCCACTGTGCTGTGCTCTGGGGAGGCCCCATTCCCAGCTGGTGAAGCCCAGCAGCCAAATTTGCTCTGTAATGGTTGGGACTGGTCTGGAACGTGCCAGACTGGAGCTGATTCTCCCTGTCTCCTTTGCGTTAGGGGTGAGATGGTTTGTCTTGTGTTGACCTTTCTTTTGACGCACGAGTGATCTGATCTGATCTGAAATCACAGCCTCCCCCTCCCTGCTCCTTTCATCTCAAACAGTAACAGTGTGTTGCAGGGGGCAGCTGTGTTACTGAACGGAACAAAGCAACAAAGGAGGAGGAAAGAGAGAAATTATTCTGGCAAATCTGTGCTTATGACAAGGGAGATTGTTCTGTAAGACAGTCATCCTCATCCAAAGAGCCTGTTAGTCAAAAGCTGGATCCTACCAGCGTTTCTATGACCAGGTGACTTTTGTAGACATCCAAAGAGACAAGCTACCCTAATGAGGGTAAATACTTGCAGAACGGGGCCCTCGTAGGCAGGAGGGGGCTTGGAAATCCTGGGGGGTGAGCAATGAAAGAATTGAGTTTGATTTCACAAGCTGATCATTGCACATAAATATCTTTTCTGCTTTGCCACAGGGAAAACTTGCCAAGTCGCTTTAAATTTAAGGAGTATTGTCCACTGGTGTTCAGAAACCTCCGGGAAAGATTTGGGATTGATGATCAAGACTACCAGGTACCGTCTCTTCTCTCCCTGCCCTCCTATCACCTTTCCCTAGGACACAATAACCAAGCTGCCATATAAACTATGATATCAACATTCTTGTGTGATCAGTTTTTATGAGCTTGTAATCATGGTTTGAATATTTTTTGCCAGAACTCTCAGGGCCCCCAGCAATGGAGGAGATCTTGCTGTGCCAGGCACTGGGGTGATTGCAGCATGAAAAGATGGTCCCCACTCCAGAGCACTTACAGTCTGAGCAGAAAGTAAGAGGCAGCAGATGGTTGCAGACAGGCGGGAGCTGAAGGATAACAATGATCTAGTGCAGAACATCTGCAAGGAAAATGAGTCTGTCGTGTTTTTACAGATTTGGGTGCTGCTTTAACCAAGTGTGTGTGCCAAGCCTTGGTGCTGTTGACTTGAGTTTATCAAGGTGGCTGCTGCTCTGGGATGTGTCCCCTAAGGCCAGAGGCTCAGGCTTGCCATGGACGAGAGAGATTTTATTTTATTAATACCACTGGGCTTAAATCCAGTGAAAGAGAGATATCTCAACACTTGCTGCTACTGCAGGGCCACCCTTCCCCACACAGCTCTTGGTCTTACTCATGCAGGAGATGTGTAGTAGCAGGCTGCTTAGAGAGCTCTTCAATGAGGGAGAAGCCAGGGCAGAAGAAGAGAGTGGCTTTGATATAGCTGCTTGGCCTTTAGCAGGCAGAGTGTTAGGTAATTAAACTCAGTATCTTTGGCACTTGCTGCAGTTGATAAAGGCTGGCAATGTGCCAGCACTGACTGGTCAAGGGCTTCCACTAAAATACTCACTGGAATCTACCAGCCTGGAGAGGCAGGTCAGCACTGGAGCAGTGGGGGAGTGGTGCAAGAAGCTTCTTGCTCTTTTCCCTTCTCTGCTTCACGTGCAAGCCCAGCCGTGCTCCCTGCTGCCTGCGTTGTGGGGAGAGGAGATGGGAGCAGAGCTGTTCCTGCTAATCCCACCAGACTACTTCCTTCTGGTAGTGTCTGTGTGTGCCCATGCCCACATGTGTCTGTGTACATGCCCTCCCCAAGCGTGTCAGAATTCTCCCTGATGATATCCAGGTTATTGCCTGATCTCCCCCTCTTTCGAGGTTAATATAATGAAGAGATCTGTTTTCTTACTGCAGCCGCATGGCTCATTGCACTGGTGAGATGCTGGATCTACTTGATGCAGTTTCTGGTCTCATGTGATATGGAGCAATGAGCAGATATGTATCACCTGCATCCCCTCCTCTGCCCCTTGTTCCTAGACCAAGGAGGGAGCGTGCTGGTCCCTCAGAAGAGGTGACCTCTGAAGATACCAGGATCGATGTTTGGGGCTTTTTACTTCTTTGTATAACTGTGTCTCAGTTTCCTCTCTCCTGGCAGCCAGGGCCCATCCTACTCTGCTGCTTGTTCTCAGGCACGCTGGGCACTCTGAGAGTGTTTGCTCAAAGTGAGACACATTTTGTCAGCAGAACTGACAGTCATCTTTGCTTTTCTTCTGCAAGGGGCCAGCCATCCCCAGGAGGAATGGGAAATGCTGGCTGCTGCCTCGTGGCTGTCGCGGCGCTGGTCTGGGTGTCTGCCCGTCTGCTGCCAGAGACAGAGCTGAGCCCAGCGTTAGGAGGCAGGTGGCATTTGCTGTGCCTGTGTGTGCTCAGTGCCTTCTAATTACCTGTGAGCCACGAGTTGTGCACGCAGATCTCTCCTGCTTGTGATGAGGGATCTCTTTTATTTTCATGGCTGCTCAGTCCAAGCTTTTCTTGAGCACATGCCTGTTAGATTATGAATTTCATTTTTTCCCTGCTACCGTCAGACCTGTTCTCGAGGCAGCGGTGGAGTGTTGCCAGGAGAAGCAGCATTGCCTCCTGCTCTGTTGACAGTAGTTCATGCCAGGCTCTGTGTGGCTCTTGAGGAGACTCCTTGGCCAGCAACACCCTGCCCCTGGGGCTGGCTGTGCCAGGGAGTTGCTGTGTGCTAGCTTCCTCCATACCCCTCTACGTGCTTGCACGCAATGAAGTCATTAGCTCCTTATTATTTTTTCCTCCCAGTCCATCTGCTATAATATATTTTAGATTTTTTTTTCCCTCAGTTTCTTTTAAGAAATTATTAGAACCATGTGAAGTGGATGTGTTGTGGATGCCCCCTCCCTGGAAGTGTTTAAGGCCAGGCTGGATGAGGCTTTGAGCAACCTGGTCTAGTGGAAGGTGTCCCTGCTGATGGCAGGGGGGTTGGAACTGATGATCTTTAAGGTCCCTTCCAATCCAAACCATTCTATGATTCTATGAAGTAACTTATATAGAAGCACCAAAAATCTTGTTGATTCTCAACACCTAGTTGATCATTTACGCTCTACCTGTTGCTCTAAAGGATTATTTTTTCCCATCTCTGTGGTACATACAGCAGTTTGGCTCTTTAAAAGCATCCAGCTAGAACAGAAAGCAGAAAACATTCATTGAGCTAAATTCAGGTGGGTAAAATATGATGGTTTGAATGGGAACCGAGCCAGGATGCTAAATATAAACACCCCAGTCTGTGGAAGAGGTGGGAGTGGCAGGAAGGGAACGAAGTAAACCTAAGGGCTGGCAATTTGGTAATGTCCATATGTGGTCATGATTTCTGCTTCCCATCTCCTCTAGAAGAAAAGCTCTGTGGTTTTGAGGTGAGGGGTGATTAAACTGCGTAGCACAGACTCATTTGCAAATGTCAGCAAGAAGCAAGGAGTTTTTTTTTGTTTGCCTTTTATTTTCCTGACCATTTCTAAAGCCGTTGGCAGGAGTAGAGTTTTTCCCCTGCTTCATTAAATTTTTAAAAGCTTTAAATGCTTCATTCTGAAAGGAAACCTCTCAGCTCGCTTGCAGAGAGACATGGTAAATCCCTCTTTCACAGCAGGCTCTGCTTGCCTGCCTGTCTGTGTCTTCAGAAGAGCAGGCTCCCTCTGCTGTCTGCTCTTCTGAGAGCTCAGGGAAGGAGAGAAAAGTGTAACCAGCAGCTAAAAAAATACATCATGAAACATATTGTTCAGCACTGAGATGGGATGAGAAGAATCAGCTGCGTTTGAAGACCGCTGTGGACTTTTATAGAATTTAAAATTAATGAGAAATTTGGAACTGAGAAAAGACCAAGAACTTTGAAAAGAACACCTACTGTATAATGTTAAATTTAGTGTATATATAGAGCCTGATTTTTTGCAATGCCTTTGCCACTCACTGAGGTGATGGCCAAACTCTGGGTTGTCAATAAAGCAAACTCAGAGTTACCCACAGACTGAGTTAAATTCCTCTAACACTGAGATCCTGACAGACACATCTACCGTGAGCTAAAGGCCACTATTGAGATGTTGGTACAACTGTGTGTTGGAACACAATTCTCTCCCCATCTGCTTGCACCAGTGGCAAGGAAATGCTAGTGAGAGTTTGTACTGTTGGTTGACAAAACAGCTTCTGAACAGACACTGGTGACTGGGCTGATGGAGCTGGAAGGCAGTTGCTGAGACTGGTGACAAGCAGGAAACTAGTGACCAGCTTGGGTTAGTCTGGAATGTGCAAAGAACAGTGACTCTGACAGCAGGGTGAGGCTCACAGCAAGTTCCCCTGCCTGGGGAGAGGCATCAGAACAAAGAGCTCGTGTTGTGGCTCTGGGAACACGGCAGGTACTCGCTCTGCTGTTTGCTTGGGATTTTCCAATTGTGCTGCAAGGATGAAAAGAAGCTGCAATGTTTCGTTGCTAAGGGTGGAGACAGGGATATAAAGACAGATACTGCCGGTTGTCGGAAGAACAACCGAGCTATTTATACTCACCATACTTTTTGTCCAATTGTAATAATAACAGAGGCTCAGAGTGGCTTTTTGCTTTCAGGATGACCTGTAAAGAATCCCAAACAATGAGACTTTTGCCAGTTTAGGTGACTTTTTTTGATGGAAAAGATGGCAAGCAGTTTAATTAATTTTGTTCTCTTTTTCCTTAAATCTTGGAAATATCCTGTTCTTAGATTTCCAGGAGGAAATGCTAAGAAGT
>NW_010323685.1:12194-13038 GCF_000700745.2 Antrostomus carolinensis | reverse complement strand
GAATATTTATTAGCGAAAATATAGGTTCTCAAAAACAGAAATAAAACAGGGTAATGGATGAAGGGAAGAATAGATTTAACACTGAAATAAATATCAAAGGTGCAAAGAAAAGGCAAAATATAGTGTTCAAACAAAGCTGCGAATTGGGCCCCGATTTAATGCGTCCCCGGGGAAGGAAAGGTTGGACAGACTGTTGGAATTGAGATACTACTTTTAGTACACAGCCCCTGTAATGCTGTCAGCTTTATTTCCTTTGACAAATGTGAAATAAAATTTGTCAAAGTTAGGGCTTGGTAAGTTTGCTATTGAAAATTCAATTGGTAATAACTAGTATAGCCTGGCACTCAGGAGATTTTTAAAGGAAAGGGATGTTTAAGATGCTGGGAGGAAGAGGGGGGGGGGGAGAAAAAAAGTGTGCTACAGATTGTAGCTCACTTTTTAAAAATTTAACGGTTGACTTAGGCAATGAGATTCCTCCATTTATTATTAGTTGTAATCAACGGTGCAGGTGCCACTTGTTTTTGCTTTCTAACATAGAATCGGGTTTAAAAAGACGACTTTGAGTGATGTGTCAAAGAAGAGGAATACCCGTTATCTTAAACCACCACCAGACCCCTGAGTTCACACAGAGGCGGTGAGAGGGGAAAGGCAGGCGGAGGAAATATTTTTGCCTAACGATGCAAAAGTAGGAAGCTCCTTTTAATATTAATCTGGGCTTAATCCCATTTACATAGAGTAAACATCTCAGATTCTCCCTCTAAAACCAGAATCATGTCTGTTAATAGTATAAAACGGTTTGCCAGCAATACTTATTAAATCGGTCTTTGGCTTCCTTTGCCATTTG
>NW_010323685.1:5000-10000 GCF_000700745.2 Antrostomus carolinensis | reverse complement strand
AAGTAATTTATTAAGGAAAGAAAAAAGGAAAGAAAAAAGGAAAGAAAGAAAGAAAGAAAGAAAGAAAGAAAGAAAGAAAGAAAGAAAGAAAGAAAGAAAGAAAGAAAGGAGGAAAGAGCAAGGAAGGAAGGAAGAAAGGAAGGAAGGAATAAAAGAGAGGGAGAAAGGAAGGAAGAAGGGAAAGGAGGAAAGAATGGCAATTTAGGATGTCACTAACAATAGTAAAATAGCTTGGCAAACAGTTCAATAAATGGTTCGATACTTGTGATACTATCCAAACAAAGACTTGCAGCCATTAATTTTAAGAAGTTCTGTGAATCTTCTTTGAGCAGTAAATATTTAATCACGGCAATATGTAAGCTGCCCTCTCATATTTTATCTCCTAACCAGGACTGGGTAGTGAACCTGCCTTTAATAACTTTGACCAAAGCAATATTTTGCCATTCCCCCTCCTCCTGCCAGGGGATGATGGAGTGTGGCCAGCCCCGTGCCCTCCTGCTGCACAGACACAGGGTGGCTCCCCACTCCCGGGGGGCTCAGCACCCTGCACCGAGCTGTGCAGCCCCCCATGCCAAGCGAGGGGAGCAAGGGGAAAAAACCAAGGGATTTTAACATTAAAAAAAAAAAGACATTTTCTGCAGGTGCGTTTCTGAGGAAAGGGAGCCAAACAAAATCAAATGTCATCCTGTGCCTGAACGCTGCGTCTCCGCAGTGCCTTCTCTTCTAAAGGCGTGTACAGCAGTTAGGGATGTCAGCTTTGGTCGTATTTAATAATTGACGAGGAGGCCTTGCAGGTCTCAAAAGCTTATACAACCGTACAATATTTATTTATTTAACCTTTTTTTTCTTCTTTTTTTTTTTTTCTTTTTTTTTTGTGCATGGGAATCACCCACTGAGAATGAGACTCTAATTTACGGGAGTCCCATTGGCAGGGAAATCAGACAATCAGCGACTCGGCTGCCGCAGTCCGGGGGAGGCTGGCGACCGAACGACACGCTACAGCCCATGTAGTGCCAGCGACGTCCATCCCTCGGGCATCAGGCACAGTCCAGCACCCAGGGGATCACTGCCCCGACCTCCCTGCCACCTCCCCGGCAACTTTGCTGCTGTACCTCCAAGTTCTGCCGGCGTTACCTTTGCTGCTCTATTTGTTATCCTAATAAAAGTTTCTCGGCTCTGCCATAAAGTTGTCACTTTAAAGGCACGTTATGAAAAACAACTGTCGGCGTGTTGGCGTGTGGGGTGAATATGTATAAAGGGGGGTGTATGGGGGGGGATTTAATAAAAGATATTGACGAATTAAGCTAGGTGGAGGCAATCTTCTGCATTCCAACCCTGGGAAGGTCGGCTGCAAGGAAAATATTAATATTCCTTCTTAAGCCCCAATCTGGCAAACGCTTCGCAGTGGGAAAACTTTGTGCCCCACGGAATTCGGAGGAGCTGAGCTGAGCCTTGGGTCTGTCTCTGCGGGGCCCTTTGCAAGGATCTGAGCCTCGGATTTCAGGGGTAGGCAGCCTTCACGCCGCACACAGCATCCTCCCGCCCCGCTGCTGGCCGGCTTTCTCCGGAGGGAGAAGACTTTGCAAGGCAAGATGCTGCAAATCAGGAGGAAGATGTGTGAGCAAGGCTGGGTGATGGAGTAGCTGCCTGCTCTGCAACCTCCAGCCCTCCAGCCTGGAGAGCCCATAGCTGGGAAATAAAGAAAAAACAAAAATCATTCCTAAATCCTCTCTTAAAAGGCAGTGGGGTTTTTCTAATTAAGCAAAGCCAACAGATTCTGTAGCGAAGCCTTTTGTGTGGGTGCGTAAACTTCAGCCGGTGTGTTTAGGAGAGAATGAATGCATGTTGTGCTGTTTTTCAAAAGTGTTTTTAAAAAAGAGCTCGTAGGTCTGCAGACTCCCCAAAAAAAAGGTCGTTAGATTTGGAATGAACCTTGTCATATTATATGAACCAACATAATAAAACCCACAAGCCTTGCAAAGAGTCAGGAAAGTTCAGACGTTAACCAAGTTAACATAAAAATTGCTAGAAAACACAGGAATAGTAATTTGGGGATAAGAAAGGAGGTAGAATTAATGTTACAAGTGCAAGTGATCTGGAAATAGATGTTTGTCTTGGACATTTCCAGGGAAGTGACATCATGCACTATGTCTGTTGGGATATTAGTTCTGCATTTTTCAGTTCAGATTCTGGCACTAAAGTTGGCAAAAAATTAGACCATTTTTGTTAAACTGATCTTCTAGCCGCCCACCTCCACCACACATTACAGCACACCTATGACATGACCCAAGAACAATGGGTGAAAAATGGGCTATAAAAACATGAATGGCCTGCTTCATATAAAGCAGATTTTATAGTGCAGGTGTGCCTTCATTTATCGATACTGTAAAGCAGTGAGATCATACTGGCAGTAAAACACAACATTTGTAAAACAACAACAACAACAACAAAAAATTTCTATTAATTAAAAATGTAATGGCAGGGAGAAAAACTCGACGGGGTGTTTTTATAAATATATTTGATATTTTGTCATCAGATGCTTTACATCATCTCACACAGAATTCAGCCAGCTCTGAGAAGGATATCTGAAAAAAAAAACCCAACAAAATTAATTGAACTATAAAACTATATACCACATTTAGGAAAAACCAGGCATGTAAAAATATCTATTTAATAAGTGTCGTTTAAGTTGTTAAAGCTGGTTTTTGGGGGGGGGGGGTTGTTGTTTTTTTTTTTTTTCCTTCACCCATTAGGATATGAATGGGAAAAATGATGAATAGGAAATCCTGCTGGAGTTTTTATTACCTATTTCCTTTCGGGAAGATGGCATTGTTCCTCTTTTAAAAAAAGGGAAGGGGCGTAAAATAAGCCTAGGCGTATGACAGACATCCTTCAAAGCTCAGATGGCAGAAGTATGTTGTTCTGTATTTTTGTGACTTACAAGGCAAAGGCTGTTCTATTTTTAAGCAGGGCTGTGCTGCTGCGTACGTTTCACTTCCCTCGAAAGGACTTTTGGCATAATGTTGTTTTGATTAAGGGAGATTTCTGTTCTATTCTATTTAGGTGCTTATATATTTTTTTCAACACAATGCAGGGAGAGAGGTGGGAGCAAGGGATTTTGGGGTCTGTTGGGGGTTTTTTTTGCTGTGTTTTTCTTTTTTTTTTTTTTTTTCTTTTTTTTTTTTTCCCCCTTAGCTCATACCAGGACAAAGAATTAAATTTTTTGCCTGCATCAACAGCTCCAGAAATCCTTACCTGTGCAGCAGGGCTTTGCAAAACCCACCTGTTGAGCTGCACCTTATGGAGGCTTTAGGGTCTTCCCTGTCTTGTTGGGTTTTTTTTTTGGTTTTGGGGGTTTTTTAGGGGTTGTTTTTTTCTTTAATGGGGAAAAAAAAAATTTAAAGGGAGGCTTTAGGGTCTTCCCTGTCTTGTTGGGGTTTTTTTTGGTTTTGGGAGTTTTTTAGGGGTTGTTTTTTTTCTTTAATGGGGAAAAAAAAAATTAAAAATCTGCCAAATTTCCTGGGCAAGGTCTCACCTTCCAAACCCTTGATCACCCTGAGTTAAATGGTTTATATGGTGATAGTAGTTTTGAGGGGAGGAGGCAGAAAGAAGAAGCAAAGTGGGATTTGGGGGTTTTACCCCAAAGCAAGCAGAGGTGCTGAGGCACCCGAAAGGTGAGGGAACCCCCCCAGCCCCAGCCCCTCCGCTCGGGGACTGCCTCTTCCTTCACCTCTCCTTATTGCCTCCCCCTCCCCAACTGCCACGGTTACAGCTTTTGTCATCATGTTCAGCACAGATGTTTCAGCAGCTGTACATGTTGAGCATGTTTGAAAAGATTTTTTTTTTCCTTTTTTTTTTTTTTTTTTCCTTTTTTTTTCTTTTCTGAAACATCCTGATAACAATTCCCAACTGCTGCCATGGGACAGCACGCTGGGGACCACAGGGACCTCCACCATGGACAAAGCTTCTTCTACTCACCAGCTTTTCCTAAATTCACTGGTTTTCCCTAGTTTTTTATTGTGTGGTGCCCAGTTGGTTGATTACTCACTCGATGGCTGAGGCAATGAGTTATTTTTTATATATTTGCACTTAAAGTCTTGGTGATGCCCTAGAGCACTGCTGTGGTGGCATCCTTGGCACGGTGTGTGGCAAGCATGGCACATCACTGGGCAGGGGCCACGAGGCTGCTTGGACAGCGAGTCTCCTCAAAGGGGAGCAATTTTGGCGTGCTCCTCCACACCAATCATGGTACTTATTTCCCAGATGGAGTGAAGTCATGGAGATATCTGGAGTGAGGTCTCCAACTCCAATCAACCTATTGAAGTTGAGAAGCTGAATGTGTTGGTTGCTGTACTTTTACTTTCTTCAGAAATTAGGTGGGTGATTGGAGTCTTAACCAAAAATAAAATAAAATAAAATAAAAAAATTCCCTTAAAACCCACAAGATCTAGATGTTGTCAAAATGTTGATAGGTCCAAATGGGCTTTTGGATGACTGTTATTCCAGTTATAACAAAGAGCTTTTGACATAACAGCTGCCAAGACTTGCCTTGTCCATGGGTGGTGGTTGTCCAGCTGGGATAGGTGAAGGCTGTGGCACAAGTGCTTTTAGATAAACTATCTGCACCATGACTGTTTCATTTAATTATTTTTTTAATGCCATTTTTCTTGTGTCATGGTATACAATATTCATCCTCTTCCAGCATGGTGTACTGGGATTTATCCTGGAGATTCTCAAGAAGGATCCTATTTATAAAACCAGGGACGTTTCAGGGGCTGGTGCCATGACTTATTGCTCAACCTGGCTGCCAGTTCTTAAGTATTTTCTTTTTATTTTTTTTATTCTTTAATAATTAAATAAGCAGAGTAGGAAATGGAATGGCTTTCAATGCCGGCTGGCCCCAGCTCTTGTTTTTTGGATACTGGCAACAAGTGTGAGCATCCTCACTGCGTGCCAACGTGGATGGCAGAGCTGGCTGGCTCCTGCGGCACATGGCCAAG
>NW_010323684.1:0-27442 GCF_000700745.2 Antrostomus carolinensis | reverse complement strand
TTGCTCTGGTAGGAGCTTAGGCAGACCTACTGCTTTCCTATAGCCCTTCTGTGAACTATTTTCTGCTCTTTGTCACAGGCCTTTAAGTGAGATGGTGCTTTTTAGTGGGACCAAATAAAAATCAAATTCAACTTTTCCATTAACCAAAGGGGTGCTCTGGTTTTTTAGGATATGTAGGCATTCCACAATACTGGGCCTCATTCATCATTCAAGGTGGCCAAAAATGCAAACAAAATTGACTGTAAGTTTCTTGTGTTCTTCCTAGTAGGATGAAGTGTCGTAACATAGTACAGAATGGAAGTGGTGCTTGATACAGCTGCCAAATAATCATGTGGTTATTTGAGAATGAGAAAATTGCTTTGAAATATATAAATGATAAAATTGCCTGAAATATATATTCCACATTTAAAATGATTGGTTTGTATGTTGTCTTTCCTTTTCAAAATGTTTTATGTTTGCTGACAGCCTGGTGAATTTTTTTCTTCAAATTTGGCATGTTACCTTTATTCTCTGAACTTGGTTTTGAGTTTCAAGCTTTGTGTGGGTTGGAGTTACAATTAATAAACTTTGCTTGGATAAGTTACAAACCAAACTAAGTATTGTAATTAAAAACTTAAACTGGCCTGGATTTAGGTGAAAATTTCCTGAAACTAGTGAAATTTTTGATAAAAAATTAGTTCAGGAAATGAGTGAATTTGGGATGTCAGTATGTAGACATCTAAATTCTGAACAACTACATTTATCTCCAATGTATGTTAAATTGTTCAGATGTGGTGTTAATAGCCAGGAGTGTCATGGAGTAAGAAGTCAGCTGCATTTCAGTCATCTCTATATCCGGCAAGTCTCAACACTTCTCTAAATCTGCAGAAATCCATGAGGTCCTGACTGCTGGTCTTGTTCTGTGTCCCCACCACATAAAACTTTCATTCGTTGCAAGCCTTCTGGGAAATTTCAATTGCAATTTCCTTAAGAAACTAAATATCAATACACTTCAGAAGGGACACAAGCAACAGAGACCAGAAAGCTGCTCTCTGAAAACAAATCAGATTTGTATGTATTTGGAGAAAGCTTGAATATATCAAGAAGTTTTTTGTATTTTTTCATTGGGAACTGAAAGAGCCCTTGGGGACCCCCTCCAGCATGACAACAGTTTGTGAATGTCTGATTGATAGGGCTGGTTTAGAACAGCTATGAGCAAATGGGCTGTGTGCTCTTCTTGCAGTACTGTCTAACAGATTAAGGTTAAGAAATTTAACGTGGCATAAAATTCTGTCCAAGCAATTACTGCTGGGGCTGTAGTGCTGTCTAGGAGGTCACTGCCTGAACCCTTGGGCCTGAGATGAAATTGTATTAAAAGAACACTGTATAAGTGGGACCCAGGGACTGCTGGCTGTGCCTGGGATGGACTAGGTTGTCTGCTTGTTCTCCCTAAGGCACAGCCATAAATATCACTGTGGTAATGAGAGCTTGTAGAAAAATCTGAGACAGTTCTTCCTCTGAGGGATGCTGACTTGGAATAAGTTTGGATAGCAGTATGTATTCTCCAATAAAGAGGTCTGGGACATCTTGTATTCTTCTGAGGTCCCCTAGTGAATGTATTGGCTGTGTCTGAGGTATTTTTGCACAAGAATTCACATCCAGTGCCTGGAAAGAAGTAGAGCAATGTATTCCCAAAAGGTGAATGGGTGATGCTGGTAAAATACTGCTATATTGGCATGCAAGTAAATGCTCTTTTTCTGAAGATACCTGTAATTACATCTGTAGAGGACTAACCGTGTATTTGTTTGAAGGCAATCCATCATGTTATGGCCTGGCTTATGTAGTAATTTATATGAAATGGATAATCACAGTGTCTCTTTGTGTTTTAAGGCCAGTAAATTTAATACATTTTTTCTTTCCTTTCTCAATTCCAACATAATTTGCTTTACTCTTCCTGTCTTTCTCTCTGATGAGTTGTGTTATCCCTCCCTCCAGAAGTTGAGAGCTTCAATCAAATCCTTGCCTTCCTCTTACTAATATGTATAACCCTGTAGATTAATAGGATGCCTGTGGCTAGCCTGAGCCTCTGCTCTAAAGCGTATGGAACAACCAGGTTTCCCAAGGCAAAGCAATCCCATATGATACAAGAGAGCCTCAAAAAGAAAATATTATCTCAGTTTTAGAGACAGCAATAATTAATCCCCATGCAAATCACACTGATGAAATACAATTTATTTTTTTCCAGTAGAATAAGGAGTTTGGATAGGAAACTCTCGTGGTCAAACTAAGGAGCTGTAGTACTAATGTAGGCAGGAGACTCATGTTGCCAAGAAGATAGATTATCCGTGGCGAGCAATGGGTTTTTCTGTAGAGTAAAAACTTAATTAAGATATTCACAAGCTAGTTTCTTGTTCCTGTGCTTTGTTTTATTTCACTGAGCTGAGAAAAGGCATCTCCTATATGGTCTGTCACTAATTGCATGAACATGGACACCAAGCAAAGATGAGATTTTTCTTGTAGCTGATCTATAAACCTGCTTCATTTTTCCAGCATCCCTTTGTATGCGTGGTTATCAGCTTGTTACTTACAGCTCTTGTCCTGCCTTCACCGGTACTGTGGGCAGAGAGTAAAAGCACCTGTGAATGATGCTTAATCCCCTGTTTGCTTACCACAGCATCCTGTTAACTCTGTGCAGAACCTCAGGCTGTTGAGTTTTTTTAGAGAAATTAAGATGATCTTAAAAGTATTTTCCAACCAAAATGATTCTACGATTCTATGAGATGAAGCAGGATATATTGTGAAACATATATACTAGATGGAGTACAAAAGTAGTTTTTTGTGATTGTGGCATAACTTTAGTAATGGTTGACATGAAGATCTCCAAAGTGGACCTTCTAAAACAACAAACGTGTTGCCTAGGAAAAAGTTCTACCACTGCAGAGGGGTGGTTGACATGACAGATGTTCTTTCTTTTCTAGTATGGTGAGTTTCTTTTCTAGTAGGTCTTGTCTAGTGTGCTAGGAAGGGAAGCATACCCCACCAAAACACTGTTCTCCTTCCACTGCAGGACAGCTTACTGTACAAGAATTCAGGATGGAGCCTTCTCATGTGTGTGATAGATTTTTAAACTAGGCCTTTTGGGCTTTTAAACTAAACTTTGGGCTTTTAAACTAGCCCCTTTTTTGGGCTGCTAGAGAAATTTCAGGTGCTGCTGTTTCAGCTGACGACTGTACAGGAGCCCATAGCGGGGAAGTGCACTGGCTGAGGTGAAAGGCAGGGTCCATGCTGAGTGCATCCTTCTGCAGATCTGTGAGAATTTCATTGCAGCAGGTGACCTTCTGCCTTGGTTCCTGGGAACAAACCAGTGCTCTTAAGTGTGGCCATGCAACTTATTTTGCAGCCTTTCAAGCTACTTTCTCTTCCAGTTTCTGCCATGCTGGTGATCAGGTATTTCTAGCACCATGGCCTGTGTTCAGGTGCCTTCAAAAGCTGCTTTGCTTTTGATGAGAGAACATAATGACTCTTCAGAGTCATGCTGATCTCTCTCCACTGACTATGAGGAGAGCCAAGGTCTGGCAGCGCAAGAGGATGTGTTGCCTTGGTCATGTGTCCTGCCTGGGTGCAGGACAGGCACTGGGGTACCAGTTAGATCCCCCCAAGGTGCCCACATGGTCATAGCCCGAGGCTGCCATGGCTGCTTCAGAGCCTTGACCCTTGCTGCGGGGTGCAGGACAGGCACTGGGGTACCAGTTAGTTCCCGCCCCACAGTGCCCACATGGTCATGGCCCCAGGCTGTCGTGGCTGCTTCAGAGCCTTGACCCTTGCTGCAAGGCAAGGGAGCGCAGGGGCATCCTTCCCAGAGAGGGGCCAGGGACATCTTTTCCAGCACTGTAGTGATTTTGCTACTGTTAAGAGGATGAAATTCCATCCCTGTGTGTACACGGTGACAGTCTCATCCATGGGATAGATGTATATGTATACATGTGCATGTGTACGCTTAGACACACAGGAATGGGGGTCCTTAAATTCAACAGTGCCACGGTGTTGATACAGAGCTGGAGAGGAGTGTGCTCAGAAGGAAACCATTTATCAAACTGTTTTCTGTTGACTCAAAGCCCCAGTCCAGCCAAATGCTTCAGCAGGTGTGTGATTATAAGCAGAGGAACATTCACAAGCTTAAAGATAAAACAACCATGAATTACCTAGCTGGGCAACACTAAAAAAGGAAAATAAAGGGCTCTTGGCATAAAATTACGTTTTTGGCAAACTTTCTCATGGATGATGCTGCTTCTCTTTGATAGACAGAACTAATTGGAAGAAAAACTCAAAAAAACAAAGAAAGGAAATGAAGGGGGAATCTAGCAAGCGTAAACATAAATCTCTAAAATTCCTGACTCCACAATGACGTGGCTGTCAGTAACAAACCTTGTGTGAAAGCTGAAATTTCATTTTGGATTTGTCAGTGAACTCTTTTACTACTGAAAAAAAAAAGAAAAGGAAAGACAATCACACTCCCTTATGAATTGCCAAGTGAACAGACAATAGCTGCATTTATTTTATTAGCCTTCTGACCTTTCCTTTCTCTGGTGAGGTTTCTTTTTCCTATTAGCTCTATCAGAGTGTCTACTGAGATGGCAACAAAACAAACACTGTTATTGTTGGCTAATTTCCTCTTTTAGCAGGGAGCAGGGATGCACAGACCATGAGCAGACGCTTGCCTTGCACCTCCAGCCCATGGCAGGTGTGGGAACCACACCACACCTGGGACACCAGGTCCTGGTAGGACGTCCTCACTGTAAGCACACTGCCCCAAGGACACTGCATCTATTTGCATAAAACGCTTCAAGTCATGCTTGACTTGGAGCCTGGGAGTAATTTATTTGCCTCCAGTGGAGGAATGTTATTTTGTTTTGTATCATTCATGTGTTTTTGCACAGATAGTGGGGTTTTTCCCTGTCTCCCTGCCCCACAACAGTGCTTTCTCTGGAGGTGATCAATGCTAGACCATGTGGGGATGGCAGGACGTTTCCTGTCCCCATGGTTTCTGAGACAGGTTGCTTTGCTACAAAGCACTGTAGCTGCTGGACACACAGGTGTGATTATTGTGGCAGTGCTTGCCCAAAGTCCTATGAGGATTTTTTGCCCTTAATTTACTGATCAGTGTAACTGGCTGCTCAGAATCAGCAGAACTGGGTGTTTCAAAAATTTGTATCAAGCAGTAAGGGTTGGCTGTCACACTGGCACAGAGCAGGGTTGTGGAATTTTTGGACTTATATGGAAGTCTGAGAAAACTTCAGAAATAATTCTGGAATATGCCCAGCAGACTGCATGGTAACAGAGAAGCTGGCTGAGGAATTTATAGCTCTGGGGAGAGAATAATCATCTTTTTTCTAAAGAAATTTTGATCCTGGGAGGGGAAAAAACAACTCAGAAGGCTAGTGGAGAATTAGTTGATTATTTTTTCCTTTGTGAGTTAACTTATCTGGGATGTATATACCTAAGTCACAGTAATAACGCAAATACTGCTGAAATTACCAGCAGCACTTAAGTGGGAGAATGTGGGGCCAGGGTCTCACCAGCTTTCCAGAATGCCAAGATTGCAGTGCTGTGTTATTCTAATATTAGTCACTTCTAGCAGGTAAGATTGCATATAAACCGCAATCCATCTGCAGTTTCAGGAGGGCCAAACCAACCCATTTAGGAACAGTTAAATTGCTAGTTCTTCAACATAAGTGGCAGGATGATAAATGTGACCTCTTTGCTGTTAACTCCAGGAAAGTGCAGCCAATTTTTCTTCAGTTTAGCCGAGGGGGAAAAGCATATTAAATCTTTGCATGTTGGCATTTGGAGTCTTCTCTTTTTAGAACAATTGCACACCACTTTAGAATTTAAGGAGGATGGCTGAATCAATTGTTCTTCTACATTTACTCTATATAATTACTTAAATTCCTGTGTCCCAGGCTCCACATTTGTCTCATACCTGCGTAGTGCCAGTTGTGCTGGAGTACTGTATCATTCACTGTCTTCTAAGTTAGCATCCTACTCTTGTTTTCACCTTTTCTGTGAAGATGTTCTTGCAAAATCCCAGTTAAGAGACAGAAAGGATTAACAATACCTGCTTCCAGAGCATCTGTTAGACCCAGGCAGTACCTCTAATCATCTGGTTTAAACCACAGAGTATGTCAAGAACGTACGTACCATTATGCACTGGGAAGATATAAGCTCCATAAACTCTGAAGCCTTGATTGACTCAGCTAGAAATATTTCTAAATGAGTGTTACAAAACATTGTATGGTTTTAAAATGGCAGTTAGTCTTTCATTATTTTTGAGCAGAAGCAGTCAGGAGAATAATAGGGTCAAAGAAATTCCAACCCAATGCATTCATGCCATCATATTTAATAGCAGTGAACCAAATAGTGCAAATTACCCTAATGATCCTTTTTGATTTAATAGCTGGGCTAACCTCTGTATTTTTCAAATAACTGAGGTTGTAAAGTTTTCTGCTTCTTAACTAGGTTGCTTTATGGTGTCTGTTAATGTTATGTTTTATTAAGTCAATGTGGTGATTTCCTGCCAGTTTTATTTTATGTTTTACAGACAGGTCATCTCTATAGAGTACTGTTAGAAAATATTTTATAAGATTTCGTGTCTATTTGCTAACCGCAAACAGTCTCTCTGGTAAAAGAAAATGTGTTCAATTATCTTAATTTTTACTAATTTCACTTTTCTCTGAAAAGTCCCTTCTGATGTGGAGAGTGCAGCTGCAGAGGAGGAAGCCAAGAGCAGCCCAGAGAGAAAACAGCGGTGCTGGCAGAAGCCACCGGACACAGATCACACTGCTCTTGGAAACCAAGCCTGTGGGGAGGGGACCCCCAGGCTCTGCTCCCCTCTCCCTGTGCCCGGGGCAGGGACAGGGCTCAGCCTGCGCCGGCTTCTGCCCCTGCTGCACCTGAGCTTTGCCTGGGGAGGGCAAGGCAATCATCCCACCTGCAGGTGATGGGGGCGTGGATGGAGGGACACCAACGATGGGCGAAAGCGCTGTCCCTTGTTGGTGGGTTTGGCATGGGCTCACGTGGCGGCTCCCCAAAGTGGCTGTGCCCCTGCTCCAGAGCAGCCAGTGCCGAGAAGTGAGTTACACAAAGTGGTGCCAACAAAAACCGTGCTGCTGCTTTGCTTTTTCTTTTTTAATCATGTGGACTGGCAGAGCCCTGCTCTTTGGGAACAGCCCAGGAGGCTTTTAATGCTTTCCTTGCTTGAGCACAAGGGTGGAGTGAACAGACTGACCCAAGAAATCTGGTTGCCTTGACCTGGGGGTATATATTGCTTGTAGCATTAGGAGACTGGTTAACATCAAACTGGGATTATGAAAGGAGTTGTCTTCAATTGGAAGCTTCATTTGGGATACAATGAGTCTTTACCAAGTTCTTTTACACTTCTCTTTATTAGAAGCCAGCTGCTCTAAATACTGGCTTTTCAAAGGTTTGAGATTCTCTATATGTTTTCCATATGATTTTGTTTTAAACATTGAGTATGGTCTTATGGCCAAAAGACTTTCTCATCTCTCCAAGCATATGGATGTACAATAACTCCTGCAAGGCTCAAGCTCTGAATGGTGTGCAAGGTTGAATCATTTTGTTGGAAACAGGGGAAGACAAATGGAAAGAACAATTTTGAGCACATTCTGTCACTGCAAGGTGCGAAGTATGTGTTGGGTATAATTCCTCTTTATACTTGTATTCCGAAACAGCCCAAAAGCCAAGTTTAATTTTGCTCTTAGTACAGTGGAACAAAGTGCTCATCCCACATGGGGCCTGGATGCCTTGGAGGCATCCTATTACTCCAAGCAGTCTTTCCAGGGAAAAGAAGTCTCTCCACCTCCACAAAGGCTCAAATCTGAGGCATGAGTACTGAGTGTCAACACTGTGGTATTGCACCCCACAAAGACCAGCGAGGCACTTGCTGTCACCCTGGTGGCATGCAGAGTGACATGCTAGACCCTAGCATTACATCACCTGGGTATGTTCTCTTAAAAAGTAATTGCTGTCTACAGCAGCAGCAGTTTCATGGTGCTGAGCAGAATGTCCCCAAGGAGCTGCAAGACAGGCCTGTTTTGCATGCAAAATACCAGGGATTAATTAACATTACGTATTTTAGCTGGTGTGGGTAGATAGGACAGTGTAGGTGTAGGCTACTGGGGGTTGAGAGTAGCTTCTTCTGATTTCTTTTAATCTGTTGAAAAAGAAAATGTTTTAAGCAAAGCCAAAATACAGTATTACAGTACTGAGTGCCTGTGTATAAGCTCTCATTGGCTCAACGAGACTCATTAAAACACTTGGCTACACCAATGTCAAGACCTGAGATGTTCTTTCATGGAAGGAAGATCTTAGAGGAGGTGTGTGAACAATTTACCAACAATTGACCAGACTTGCTATAAAATGCATCTACAGGAACAAAAAAGTAGTGAAGTGGGTCAAGACAGAGGTTCAACCAGCCCAGCAAGCAGTGCCCTACCATTGCTAACCGTGGAAGCCAGGGAATGATATGACTGGGACAAATGTGAAGGGATGCTTCCCCATCCTCCAGCAACTTGTGTCTGAGCCGGAAGGGAATGCCTTTGTATGTAATTGCTCTTGATGTATTTCAGGTTCATGAACTTGTAAAGTTGTTCCTTGAACCCAAGTAGACTTTCATACCTGCAGCATTCTGTGCCAAGCATGTTTGAGGTGGAAAGATATTGATGAAGGATTGCTCATGTCACAAACAGAATTAAAGGTTGTATCTGCATTTTCACCATTGTCAGCAGAGAGATACAGAGAGCTGCTCGGTCTTCATGCAGAGATTTTTTAGAATCAGATGTCCCAAATGACCTGAAATTAAATATTTAGTAATAGTAATAATATATGCCAGGCTTCTGACACACAATGTCTGCAGCTATGTCTGCCTTCTGAGGTCCAGGTATACCAAAAGAGCTGTAATTCCCGTTGTAGTGATTCACGCTGCATTTCTGTGCAGTGATTTTGTCATCTGGCATCCTTTATTCGTAGCAGCAGCTTTTCTCTTCCAAGATCCTGCTTCTTTTTACTTTGCTCTTTTTCCTTTGAGGTTTCTTACCAGTTCAGGGAAGATAAGTAGATGTGGAGATGATGTTGCACGGGGTGAGAGGAAGTGCACACCTTCAGAGCAAGCACCCGTTGTCATCAGCTTTTCTGATTTCACTGGAGCTCTTGTGCTTTGCCTTAGCTGCCCTCATGCAGCAAAAGGCCCAAGTAACAAGGAGCCTGAGATTCATCAGTTGTATGCAGGTGCTATGCCAGTGCCGATGCTGGGCCGCAATCTCTCCCACTTTTTATTCAGGATGCAAAATTTTCAGGCACTGGAGGGAAAAGCCTTTGTATTATTTCCAAAAGAAACTTTAATGTGCTGCAGCCACCGTCTGCCTACAGCTCATAAATTAAAAAGCAATTAAATGCACAAGACACAGCGAGTCACTGCTTCCTGTTGGCCTGCCTCCTCCCTCTTGCCTCGCACAGTCAAGCTACGAAAAAGCAGCTTCTCTGGTGGAAAAAACCCAACAAAACCCCAAACCCCACTCCCAAAAATGAAAGAAGAAAAAAAGCACCAGGGATACAAACTGAAACACAGGAAGACAAGTCTTGTGACCCATTAGCTCTTTTGTTTGCAGTATAAATCACACCGTTATAATCATAAATTTGAAGACATAATTGGACTCCACATATAAATCTATTGCCAGTGATTACAGGCAAAATGCCCCAAGCGATGGATGGAGCCTGCAATCCAGCACTGTTGTGGTTTGGGGGGAGGTTTGGGATGGGGGAAGGGAGCTTCTGCAGCGGCCAGAGTATTTTCCATGAACCATTCTGTAGCTGGAAACAGATGCTCCGTGCTGCCGTCCAGTCAGCAAAGTAATGCAAAAAACATTGCAAAGTTACCCTTCAAAGCATTCTTTGCTTTGCTCGTTGTCCAGCAGTGGCTTGTCCTCCTCCTTGCTCCCCACCAAAAGCCCCATGTGGGTATTGTGAGGGTCGCTCTGCCCCATCTCTCTGCAAAGGGGAAAATGGCCCCCCTCAAGCTCTCTCCTTTGCAGCAGAAGATGGGTAGCGTTGCTGCTTCTTAGTCTCAGGTCCTGACTGAACGTCAGAACTGCAGAAGGACTTTTAGATCTCCTTGGCCATATTTCCTGAGCAAATGTGAATGCTGTGCCTGCAGGAACAAAAGGCAAAAGGCATTTCCCCCCCAGCCCTCCACCTGGGCACCACCTTGCCCTCCAGTGCCCCGTGGTGCATCTGCCCTTTGTTCAGTTTGTGCAGTTACCTCTGTTATACACAATAGAGCTGTGAGCAATGATAAACCTGGGAGTGTAAAAGCCCCACTGTTGTTATGTTTCATAACCTTTCCCCATAAGAAAAAGCCTGGCTATGCAGGGTAGTGTGGCCTGACGTTGTGCCAGCCATTTTAAGTTAAGGTCCAATAGCTGGGTGTGGGGAGAAACTTGTTCAGTGGCACAGTTGTCCTTCAAAGTGAAGATGTACCACAAAGACCCTGCTACTCCTGCTACGGCTCTGCGTTTACAAACTCAGTTTCAAGTTTGTGACAGGTAGACAGATTATTAAGGCTGAATTCTGCACTGGTGCTTGCTACTTCTCCTTTGTGTATGTTCCTGCATGTTCTGCCCTTAACTTTGTTGATTCCCCAAGGAAACATGCTGGACACATGGTGACTGAAAGTGAATTTACATGGACAGAAGTTGGTTGCTGCCAGCTACAGTGCAAGTGCACCTTAATGTAACTTGTAAGTCTGCATGTGCCCTTAGGAGCATGTTCCTGCCTCTGCCCTTCTACAGCTGAAGTAGCCAAGATGGAGGAAATGCTGCTGTGAAGATGCCAAGGGAGAGGTAAGACCACACAATGATGGGCTGAGAGAAGGACCATTGTGTGAAATGATGGATCAGAACAGCTTTTGTCCAGGTTGGAGGAAAAGATGATGCATTAATTAAGAGGTGAGACAGTGAGAAACTGCTTTTACAGATAGTTGTCTCAATGTACAGATCAGCATGCTGCAGGTGCAAGATGCAGACAGCCTAGGTGTGGGGGCCTGGAGAAAAGCCTGAGTCCAAAGTGAAGCCCAGGTTGTAGACAGGGTGGTGGGACTATCACAATGGCCAGGAAAGATGGTGTGCCATAAGCCTGCCACAGCAGTGCCACAGCCTTGCTCCTTCTTGCCTTTGACCCTTCAGTCCTTCTCAGGGCTCCCTGCTCCTAGCAGGGTGCTGCAGGGCCCCACACCCCAGGGCAGGCTGTGGGGTGAGCTGGGCTATGCCATGCTGAAGAGCCCCCCCAGACAGGGAGGTGCAGCTGCATAGGGGGCAGCCACCATGCTGGGGGTCCTGGCTGAGGCTTTGGACACTCCTCAGGGTGCAGCAGCCCCTCCCAGCCACGCTTGACCCTTCCATTGCACCATGACTCATTGGGCTCCTCCTAAAGAAAAAGTTCTGGTTCCTGAGGAATGGTGGTTGATCCAGTGCATTGATTGGACTTTTTTTTTTTTTTCTTTTTCCTACCAATTTCTGACTTTAAAAAAAAAATCTTGTACTCCTAGCCTTGCTACCTTTCTGCAGCAGATGGTTGATGGTGTTTCAAGTGCTCCACCCCCAAACCAGTGCGGCTGCTTTTCCAGCCCTGAGAGAGTTTTATTTGCTTTCCAGTTCTGGTGTCCAGATAGATGGCTACCTGAATTCTGGTGACATTTTTCTCATTCCATATTTTTTCTTTAAACACAATATTTTGAGAATCTAGGGTTTACATGAAGCAGAAATCCACTGTTCCCACATTACCCACCAGCACGTGTTGTGGGACAGATTTTGGATATCTGGGGAAGCATTGCCCATGTAGATAGATTTTTGGGCTTCAAACTGAAATGACTCTCTTCCTCCCTTGGCATTTAGCTACTTCTTATATAGAAAACCACACTTGTTTTCCAGGTTGTCTGCTGTTTTTATATTTTGAATCCACTTTAGAAAGTGAGAGCAAGTTCTAGGGTTTCTTAATCATCACTTCTTTTGAAGTCATTTCTGCTCTACCCATGATACACTACTGCATTTGTCTTTCAAATAGCTTTTTATTAAATTTGTGTCCCACACAATAATTTTCTTTTACAGAACTTGCATTTCCCTCTATTAACACAATATTTCCAGCCAACATCAAACTCTCCCCATCTTTAATGAGCCTTCTGGGGATATAAAAATTTTTGGCAGTGATAGAAACAGTTCTAATCCTATCTATGCAACTCTTGTTGCCATTTGGCTTATTGTTTTTGAGTCTCTACCATACTAAGCACTCATTTCAGCCAGACTTGCTAGTTCTCGTTTTTCTTCTCTCTCACTAGCATATGGCACTCTGCTTGACATGGTGGTATGATCCTGACCAGAAGACCATTGTAGAGCTGTTTCCTTGAAAGAAAATCCTATAATAGCTCAACTTACTGAAAGGGGAGAGTCTCTGCTGTGGATGGGGTCTGCACATGGCATGCTGTGCATGGGCTGGAGTCTTGTTCAATGATGCACTTACGGGGCTCCCAGCATCTAAAAGGGACATAAGGCTATCTCTAATACTCTCTTCTTATAGTGTCAGCTCTGATTAATAACATTTAAATTCCATCTTACAGAGTGTGAGTGCTGTTCTTACTGGGATCATAATGGACCCAGCACCTCCTTGTGTAAAACACATGGCTACTCTTTGGGTGGAGTGTTGGATCTGCCTGACACTGGTCTAAACGTACAGCTTTGGTGGAAGATCCACATTCAGATCATGAGCATAGGGATTTCCCTGCTCAGGAAGTAGTAAGCACCGTCATTGGGGATGCAAAGGGAGAACATGTTGGATATTGGACCCATCTAAGAAGTGGAAAGAACAATTAACCCTTTGAAAATGCCTTGTGTATAGCTACTTCCCTGTTTTGTTAGGAGAGAGCACGTCTCCTGGGGTTCTGGAGGGTGGAAAACCAGAATGAGAAAGGAAGGGAAGGGAGAGAAGGGAAAACAGTGCAAAACAAGTGGAGATGTTCACAAAAAGATGGAAAAAGAGGGAAAGACGGATGGACTGGGGGATGTTGTTGGAATTACTAAAAAGATTTTTGAAAACAGAAAAGCCACCACCATTTTTTGAAGGGAGTTTTTAAAGCATTAGGACTTATTTCACAGCTGCAGTAAGAAAGGGAAGACAAAAGGGGAGTTTCAAAAACCAAAATGGAGCGTGTAACAGCACATGGGGCACAACTCATGCCTCTCATGACAGAGGCTCTCTGTTGACTGCTGGCAGCACCTTAAGAGTGTGCCATGAGTCTTCTCTGGGGAGGGCTGGCATAACCATTCATGGGAAATCCACTTCCTTTTGGGTGAGGATATCACAAAATCTCCAGACCCTGGTAGGAGGTCACCTCTGAAGGTCACCTAGTCCAGCCCCACTCTTTACAAACAGATGAATCCTGGGGAAGTCCCTAAGGTGGGGAAGCACACCCCTTACCTGGGTCCTGCTCCAGTGCTGCAGTGCCTCCTGAGGAAAAGAGTTTTCTTAATGTTAAGTGAAATCTCCTAAGTCACAATCTGTGATCGTTGCCTTCTTTTGTATCATCTGGCACCAGTGAGACCAGTTTGGCTCTGCTGTCTTCATAGCTATGTACTCTTTTTTTTGCTCACATCTTTCTGCCTGTGCAGCAATGCTTTTCATGGCTTAGGCAGCACCCAGCACCACCTGAGAGTTCTGGCCGAGACCTGACCAGGGGTCAGCTGCTGGAGAGGTAATGCTGGGAGGCTCGTGCTGGTGGGGCCACACAACCACCTGGATTTGTCACTCTCCCCACTGTTGGGATAAATGGCTGTCACAGCACGGCTGCAGCTCAGACACCCCATGGTCACCACCTGAGACCATTCCACTTTACAGTCTTTGGGCTTTTCTTTGTTGACCCAAACTTCTTATTTTCACTGCTGGATTTAATCTGAAATCAGATTACTGTGGGCTGAATCAAGGTGCTGGGGCGTCAAAGGAGGATGAGTGTGGGCGCAGGGGAGGAAGAGCAGCCCTGTCCTTTCGACCTCCGTGAGCTATTACACAGGCTCAGCTTGAGTTGGCAGTGAGCAAGTAGAGGGGGACAGGTTAATCTGTGGAGGTACCAACCTCTTCCATGGACTGTAGAGCAGATGACCTACTTCTACTTGGTATCTAAGTTACAGACAGTAAAACTAGATGAGAAGACACCCCTGTTTTGCCAGGTTTTCTAACCACGTGGGTTAGAAAGACAGTGTTTTTATAAGAACTGAAAGTTGAGATTTTCATCTAATCCAGATGCTTTCAGGAGTGGGGACTGCATTAAAATGCTCAGTATCAGCAAAAGATGATACAATTGCAACAGTTGGCAATGCCGAATTTCTATTTGCCAGGGTTTTTAGAAGCCAAGTTGTGCAGTGAACAGTGGTGGGATTTGCAACATTTTCCCCATTTTAGAATTGGTTTTAACTCTCTGTAATGTCCATGGGACCCACCTGCTGACATTCTTTGGTAACATTTTCTGATAGATTATTTTATACAAGCAGTTAATTGCTCTCTCTGGATGAGTTCTGGTTTATTGGTGACAAATTCAGAGCAGAAAACAGATATCAGTGCCCACAGAAGACAAACAAAAGAAGCCAAAGTATATGTAATTTACAGTAAAATGATATATTTAGCTCTGTTTAACATATGTTAGCAATGAGGGCAGTAGATGTTAGATTTAATTGGATCCAGAAAAATGATGAATATTAATCCCTCTGGAATTATTCATGGTTAATCTCCAGGAAGATTCACAAGTATTTTAATAAATTAAACACAAATGGAAAAGGAAAGAAAAAAACCCCATCCAATTTCTTCTTTTAATCTCAAAGATTCCAATTTCAGATCCTCAGTCCCACATGTAATGCTCTAGGATGCTGCATTCAAACAAACAAAAATAATGTCCAATGACAGAAGTAACTTTCTCTGGGTCTCTAAGATGCTAAAATTTATCTGTAATGCATTGCAATGCTTTCCTTACCCAGGGCCAGCTGGCTTGCTGGGGTAGGGCTACCAGGTGCAGAACAACACCCCTTCTGCCACAACATCAGCCCCAGGCTCTGCTTAGTGATGCCGATGCTGTGTGCCCACAGCTGCTGGAGCAGACCCTCATCCAGAGCAACATGGTGCTCTCTTTGGTGCTTCTACCATAAGACAAATGCTGGGGACTTCCTCACATGTTTCTCTGTAGAAGAATTCTCACAGAATCACAAAGAATGAGACACTATTTGCAGAGAGATGTGAAAAGCATTGGTAAAATGGTGGGAGGGAAAAATGCATAATAGCATTTAACCAAAGATGGAGACTATAAGGTTAACTAGGGACTATCTGGTGAGGTTTTAAAAAATGATGACCGCTGTAGCAATAGGAACTTATAGTGCTGTTATATTTCTTGTACAAGTAGAAAAAACCTGCAGTGATATTTCAGTTTATGGAATATCTGAACCTTGGGCAGATATGAGGAAAGGGAGAGCTAAGACATTCAAAAAAAGTGTGTCATCAGTAGCAGAGTCACTGTAGAAATAGGGATTTATCTGGAGATGTGTCATGCAGAAGGAGAAAGAAAGCAGGAATCATGTGAGGGTTTTAGAGAGCAGAGACAAGTTGAGAGTCTAGACTGGAGAAAACAAGAGGGGAAGAGAACTTCCTGTGGATCCTGCTCTTGCTGAAAAGAAACACTTTTGGCTTTGACTGATTCAGCCAAATGAGGCTGAAAAGAGCTAAATTAAATGAAGAAATGTCACTCAGAGGGAACAGCAAAAGAGTGTGGCATATACCCTGCAGGGAAGGAGTTAAAGAAATAAGGTGACAAAGGGGGAAAACAATCAGTGAAGATTCAAGAGTGGTTGTATCTGGATGTTTGGCCCAGATGGGCTTTGGGGCAGCAGAGAAAATGGTTTGTTAGGATGCAAAAACCCAAAGACTCTATGCCTGGAGCTGAGCTGGGCTGGTGCAGGGAGAGACGAGGTGGGGATCTGCTTTCTGATGCTGTACAAATGCCAAGAGGCAGAGAGCCTTCAACAGCCAAGGGAAGAGGCATTTGCTAAAGCAGAGGCATTTCTCTGCTATAGACTGAACAAACCACTGGTTCAAAACATGATACAGAATACTGTATGATGGGAAGCAAAGGAATGAACATCCCTGCTTAGGCACCTTACTGTGAAATGGGAGGTCACCGAGGGGCCAGTCACTAGTGATGGGATCAAGGAAGAGATTTTAAGAACGAGCAGATGGTGACATATTTTAAAGAGGTTATAAAAGGGGGAATCCTCAGGGCAGATGTTTTCTCAAAGACACCAGAACAAAGGACTGGCAATGACAAGAAAATATGCAGAAAATGTGTGGCTGTTAGAAGATGGCAGCAGCCAGATGGTTCAGATTAACTCTGCAATGACTGCAAAGTGCAGCAGCAGGTGGGTCAGGCCTCAGCAGAGCTGCAGC
The DNA here is from genome assembly GCF_000700745.2 of Antrostomus carolinensis. Classification (NCBI taxonomy): domain Eukaryota; kingdom Metazoa; phylum Chordata; class Aves; order Caprimulgiformes; family Caprimulgidae; genus Antrostomus; species Antrostomus carolinensis. Next base: position 10,921 of record NW_010323684.1, on the reverse strand, counting down.
TGTGCAACAGCAGTGTGTCCTCCATCCTTTTTACAATGGAGGAAACATCTGGCAGTGGGACTTCAGACCTCACACTCTTCACCTTATGTGTTAAATTGCAGAAAAATCTCTGCTTTGAACCCTTAGGATAAACTCAAGCCTGGTTGTGAGAGAAACTGGTGCTGGTTGCATGAGAAAGTGATGAGAAACTTGCAGTTTCACCTGGTTCACGAAAGCAGATGCACATTGACAGGTTTGACATGTGCCACATGAAGAACAGGAAGATGTAATCTTACCAGAGGTGAGACAAAGGATCATACATAGTGAAGTGTTTCGGTGGAGCATCTAAGACTTTTGCAGATGTCTGAGCTCATACAGTCACCAGGAGTGCAGACGTGAGATCTGTGAAAGAAGCAAAGAGGGAAGGTGTAGACTCAGTGGAAGAGTAGGAAGGAGGATAAGCTTGAGGATGTTTTTTTTTTTATCTGAAGGGATATGAAGACCTGGAAGGACAATAGGCAAGGGGAGAATTTGGTCAGAGAAAGTTCACTAGAGATTTTAGAAATAAATCAAGAGTATGAGGCTGTAGATGTGTAGATACAGTGCTGGCAAAGCTGTGTGATGGGGGAAGCCCTTGGCCCCATTGTAGAAAAGGCAGTGGTGCCAAGTGGATCTGGAGGGGTGCAGCCCCTGGGATCACCAGGTTTTCAGTGTAAGCATTCAGGTTTTTGCCAAGCCCAGCACCACCCTGCAGATTGGGCAACAGAAGCTGAAGCAGGACAGGTTCCTGAAGAGTGCTAAACACGTTTAGCTTGGCTCCCCTCAGGAAGGTCTGTTTTATACGTTTTCCTCTTGGTACAGTGCAATTTTATAATTCGTTTTTACTGTATAGGAATTATCTGCACATTTTGGAGAGAATGGTTGCCAAAAAGTATTATTTCTATTGCTTCAAAACATAAGAGTCTTAAAAAAGCCTAAGAGGTTTCTTAACTCTAATGCTGAAAACGTGGCACTTCTGAACAGATGATGTCCTGTCCAGAGACACAGCAGTGTGGGGGCGTGAGCACTTCAACAAGCAACTGGACTTCTAGGGCTTTCTCTTTGCAATATAGTAAAGAGGACCTGTAAAGAGGACCAAGCCTAAAAGGTTCTCTATCAACAGCTGGACTTCTAGGGCTTTCTCTTTGCAATATAGAGGACCTGTTTTGCCTAAAAGGTTCTCTATCAACAGTGTGCTATTCGTCATTAATGTTTGGCCAATAACTTTTTTATTGGGTTGGCTGAAGCCTGGATAAAAGTTCAGTCAAGCACTGCACTTATGAATGTGTTTCTAGGAAATGATTTTATTACAGAAGTTAAAAAGTGTTCACACTCTAATCCCTATTTGAGGGTAAAAAAAGAACTTTAAATGAAATAAAACATTTGAACACTTATGTATGTATGCCATTTACACAGCAAACTTGTTTGTAACTTACTGCCAAAGTGTTGGAATGAGACATATTTTTTGAATTAAGGCATCTGCTGACTGGTATTTTACACCTATCCTCAGTGGCTGAAATGGGAATTCAGAACTATCAGCATGAATACAAAAAAATCCTGGTATGGATACTTTGAAGTCCTCTTATTAGCCCGTTCAATCTGCCTTTCCTTGGAGCCCATGTGGGGTGTTGACTTTTCAACCACTGCCCACCCTGCAATTTACTTGTGTTCAACACACACACCTTTATCATGTGTCTGCTGCTCCTGAGGTATGCTCTCTACATCCCTCTGACTTTACTGCAATGCCTACTAAGCCCTTTTGTCAGGTCTTTTCTGGTAAAATCTCACAGTGTGTCCACTGGTTCTCAGCAACTTATTTCAACTTATTTTTTCTCCTTAGCTGTTTAGAGATTTATACCACAGCAATTCCATGGTGTTTTCATGTTTCAGATCCAGTATCTGCAGATGGTGCATTGATGATGTTTTCTGAGGGGAATTTTGTTCCCACCTTTTAACAGAGTCGTGGTTGAGGATTTGGATCGTAACTGTCAAGTAGGCTAAAAGTTCTGCTGGCGCACTGGGCTGTACAATCTTGAATCACCTAAGGCAAAATGTGTGTTTGTTGTGTTTCATTGTTACCAACAACAAACTCTTCCCTGGCTCATAGAGAAAACATGAAATGAGAGAAATTCTACTGGTCAATTAGCTGCAGTGGACAGATAATTTAATAAAAAAACCTGAGGTTGTTACACTGAAACTAGAGCATTTAGGAGCATATTTAGAAGTCTTTGCCTGTCATTTTAATTTAGAGAGCTGTCTGCCATCTCCTAACCACGTAGCCTGATGGCGGCTTGCAGGAAGAGACACAAGGTCTGTCGGTGTGACCTGAAGGAACTGAGGACGTGGGGAAGGGAAGACCTGAGCTCTAAGCAACAACTCCCAAGATATTTCTCCATTTTTACCTCTGGCAGGTTTGTGCTTACTGAAAGTAAACCAGAACTGTTGGCTGGATCCAGGCTCTTGGCCACTACAGATTGCACTTTGCTTTTGTGACTAGGCTCTTTCAAGGACATTTCAGAGTTCTTGTCCTTGCTGGGCTCTTGAACAGCTCTTCTGCAGGAGGAGGCAGAGGCATGACACTTCTTACAGATATTTCTGTTTATCCCATTAGGGAAAAATTCATGTCTGGACAAATGTGTTTTCAGGCTGATGTTGTGGTAATGATTAAGAAAGTTAATGGAATTGTCATAATTATACTTCATGTGGGACCTCTGAATATTTCAGTATTCTTCCACTGAAGGAGGAAAACCCAGCCAGTCACCTCAACCTACAGGCTGGAAAAATAATTTTCAACTTCTTTATAGATAATGTGATCTGAGCCAAGGTCTTAGCATGCTCATTCTTAAACAGTATCCCATGGGAGGCAGCAAATGCTTTAAGAATAAAGACTGCTCATTGATGGATTTGCCATATATAAAGATCTTTTCTATATACACAAATATATATATAGTTATGTACATATAGATATAGTTATATATACATATATAATTTCTGTATAATCAAGTGTATCTGCCCATTCTTATAGCTCTATCCCTGACTATTAAGTCCTGAAGTCAACTCACCTCACCCTGCTCACTGTCATCTCTTACCTCAAAAACAGATCTTGGTAAGGACTAGGATAAGGTGGAGAGCCATGACCTAGACCTTTGGCTTCAGGTATCTAGCTTCGTTGCCTGAGCCCATCACTTGCCTCTGCAGCTGTGGGACAAACATCGTCTCCTGCCTCAGCTGCACTTTCCCCAAATGCTGTCTTGCTGCAGGGCCAGGGGAAGAGAAGGAGAGGAGGCTGCTGGAATTGTTGCCTGGGTAACCCAGAGTATCTTTGCAAAGAGGACTTGAACACTGATGTACCGCAAGCCAAGCAATGCTGGGCCGTGTGGGCAGCCACAGCAGAGTGCTGGGGTGGTTATTGCTGGAACAGTTCAGATAACGCTCTGTAATGGCTGGGCCATGGTTTCTGGTTGAAGACAAAGGTTTCCAGTGGCTCACTTTCATGGTGGTCACGTGTTGGTGATGTTCTCCTTGAGGGCTGGAGCTCAGCAGTGGTTATTTGCTGTGTTTTCCTGCTGTCTATCAAGTTACAAGGCTGAAGGCTGGGAATACGTGCCTGTCTGCCAGGACATCCCCCAGGCAGTGCAGTGCTGCACAGCAGGGGAAATTCCTTCCTGACCCCTGCAGGAAGCCAACTCCATTTCTGGGCTCCTGGGACAGCATTAAGCTCCTAATTACAGAGACCCCTAAAATCAGTGGGGATTGCCTCAGCCAACACATTCTCCCCTCTAGCCACAAGTATCTGAGCCACCAGCCATCTTGCTCTTCAGTAGCAATTACATATCCTCAACCAAACCCCCAAGCATTCAGTCCCTGTGCCAAGGTTTTCAGAGGGTTTTCCTCTAGAGAGAGGAGACCGGTTATTGCCATGGGAATGCCTGTTGCCCTTATGAGGTGTGCCTGCACTTAAATGCAGGCTACAGGGTCTGTGTTGCTCCTGAGCATCCTGGAGAAGATTGTATTGCTGGCCAAGGTGGTTGCATTGATGCTTCTGGAAGCAGCACAAGAGAGGGAGCAGCTGTTTTACCCCCGGGGGGAAGCTCTGCTCCCTTCTGCCCACACCAGGGCACCTGTTGACCAGGGCAGAGCCACCCAGAAGCTATCGGGAACACAGGACAGGGTTGCTGTGAGGAGACTGACAGTGGGGCTTCTCCTGCTCATGGTGGTGTAGGTTATTTTACTTGCACACTGGGGTGGCTGGACAGCCCATGGACATGTCCTGCAAACAGGCACCTTGTCCACTCCACTCAAGAGGTGAAAACAAGAGAGGCAAAACAAAAGCTGGATCTTCATAGAGAAAATGTATTAGGACATTGTCAGGAGGTGTTATAGCTAAAGACATGCCTAGTGCTGCTGGTGAAACTAACCAGTCTGTCTTGTCATAATCCAAAGAAATTGAGAAATGATTGCTCACAGCAGCCCTGTGCCACACAGTGTGTACAGGTATCTTAATGCACCACTAGCAAACTCTTGTTGTTTTACAGAATTTAACATGAGATTTTATCTTGTACCAAAATTTGTCTCAGTAGTATATTAGTTGAATTGCCACATATAAAAGCCCCTCCAGAATTTGAAAGCAATCTTCAAGGTTGCTGGGAGGCAAAGCTGGAGGAGACACTAGGACTTGAACCACAGAGCAATGACTGCCAGCGTTAAACAACTCTGGGCACCACTGCTCATATAAAGCTGTTTAGTTCAGGGAATACCATTTCCTCACGGAAGTATCCAATCTTCTTATCCTCAGTGCATGGTGACAAAGGTTTGTTTAAGAGGGCCTGCAAAAGAGACAAGACTAGGGTCAGAAGAATACAAAGACAGTATCTACAGACACCAAACAGGCAGCATGAAGGGATGCTGGACATCATTAGAGAAGCTGTTTTCCAGAGGAAGAAGTCTGGAACAAGCCAAGAAGCAAGAAATGAGTGTGTATGCTGAACTGGCCATAACCTACTAGTCCCAGCCTCTTTCTAAATGCCTGAAAGAAAAGACAGGATTCTCCTGTGTCTGGACACCCACAAACCAAGAGGTGGAAACTTCTCCTCAGTAATTCTGGTGATTTCAGAGGTGACACAGTTGCCCAGGAAGCCTTCGAAGTAACCTCAGTGTGAAACTTGGTAGATCTAAACGTGAGCAGCACCCCATATCTGCCAGGCAGCAAGTCCAGGTCAACAGGACAGGATGCTCTTGGGGGCCTTGCACTCACATTCTGCACTTTCTTTTAGGAGCACCTTTCTTTCTGAGGATCAACAGTGTTTTGGGGAACCTACAGAGGCCAACAGCCAAAACACACCAGCCTCAAACCAGGCCTTGAAGGCCAGTACAGTGTAGAAAGGTCATTCATCTTGGCATCCCTGAACCTTCCAATGCTGCAACCTGTGATCTAGCCAACTGAAAAATATTTTCACCTAGCCCAGATTTGCCTGAAAACAGTCCAGAAGAGTTAATAGTATTTTCGATTTCAGTGGATTAAACTCTGTCTTGGCCTGTCTTTTTTCTTTTTATTTCCTTTGGGTGTTACATCAGTGACTACAGTCCAACTTGCATCATCCAGGGTTTTGTCTTGGTGGGGGTTTTTTTTGTGCTGATTGTTTATTTAGCTTCTTCAATTAAAACTTGTCCCAGGCAGAAAGGCACAGGACCTCATGAGGGGATTGGAACACATACACCTGCTGAGCAGCAAGAAATGGTGCTATGTATTTGTGTGAGATGTATCTCTCTCACCACTACACTAGGCAAACATCCTTTTAGTTTGAGATTGCTGTCTTGCACCTGTAAGCAAGAAATAACTCTATTGATGGGGTTAAATGCCAAGCTCTAAGGTACAGAAATGATGCAGGACAGCTACTGAGATCTAAGAAACTCAAAAACTACTACCAAGATCCTCCTTATTTTATTCACTAGGCCAGTTTTGTTTCCATCTCTGGCACATCTGAATATATATTGTCTTGCAAGTCATTGTGTCATCCCAGGTGCCCATAAAGTGGCAGACACCATGCAAAGGTTTGTCACTGAATTAAAGGTGAGAAACTCATCCTGCCCCAGGCAAGCAGCATTTCAAACAACAGCACCCACCATGGATACCCACCATGGATATGGGGACCAGAACAGAATACGTCCACTCTATCACCGCTGCAAAGACAGGAGAAGTCAAGAAGGCTGTGCTCATCTCTTGCCTCTCCTCCTGCACTTGAGCTATTGATTGTGTGGGGCATGGCTGTGATTTTTGTTCTTCATAAGGTTATGTCAAGATTTTTGTTTCAACAGCTAGATTAAGGGAAAAAATTGTTCAGCTTTGGATTGAAGTAGTGTAAAAAGGAAGAAGTTTTGTTTCTCACCCAGTGAAGCAGGATCAAACTAAGTCCACTTAGTCTGACAGGAAACATTCCTTCTGACTCCAGATTAAATGTGTCTTTTCAGGCACTTACAAGAAAAGAACAGAAATGCACAGCTGCAAACAAAACACCTGAGAGGAAGGCAATAGATCCCTATTTTTTTTCAAACATGCAGGATGTGAAAGATCCATGTTTATAAGCATCTCCATCCCTGGAGCCACGCACCTGCATTTGCTGAGAGAGTGCCCAGGTGAGAAGTATTTTGCACCTGGAAGTGCCTTTAAACTCTCTTCCAACACTGCTCACTTTGTATAAATGTCTTTGTTAAATCCCATCAGCTTCAATTGCATTTCAAAATATCACAGAGAGAAGAATTTGGCCTCAGATGTCTCAGACTGATGATCTTACAGTATGTTTTAGTATTACTCATAGCTGTAGGTGAGTAGAAAGATTTTTTCAAATAAATCATTACTGTGAGCATCAGATTTTCTTGGTATTCAAGAAAAGGGAGCAATATAATAATTTTGGAGAAGCTCTATTAACTTTTGAAACCCATTGGGAAAGGAAGCTAAAGTAATGGAAGATTGAGAACAAAAGTTGGATTCTTCCTCCAAAAGAGCAGCTGATGTGTACACACAGAAAGAAATGCACACCTGCATCTTTTATGTATGACTATCTTAATGAAAGTGAAGCAGTGTTACAGGAATTGCGTTTCCTCTACTACATTTAAATTCTCTGATTAAAGTGAATAAGACAAAAGATGAGTGCAAGATGTTTCCCTGAGCACAGCTCGGCCAGGAAGGAAGAAAAGAAGGAAGGAAGGAAGGAAGGAAGGAAGGAAGGAAGGCAGACAGGCAAGCTATTTTTTTATAGAGCGGTTTTGTAATTAAGCGCTGTATGCCACAGTCTCCTGAGTGTGATGTGCAACTTGTATAAAATACACTGGTCAAACTCTGGCTTTGCTGCAGTCAGTCAGGTCAGGGCAATTCCCAAGAGCCAGTGCTGGGATCTGTGTGCAGATCTGAACTACCTCGGGGGTTGGTGTTTGAGTCACGGTGCACTTTTTCTAAACGTGGAGAACTAGCTGGAAAAGATAGATAGGAATGTACTGCCACTCTTGAGTTAACAGCCATTGCCACAGAGATGCCAGAAAAGGTGTCCAAGGTAGCATCGACCCTGGACCAGGAAAAGCAAGGAGATCATGCATGGTGGTGAGGAGAGAAGCTCAGCAGCCTGTTCTGACCCAGCACAACCATTCTTACATTTGTTTAATTCAAAATTACATTCACAGTCTTTAATCAATCAAATCCAGCAACTCTTAGAGTAAACTTTTGTCATACATAGAGATTATTTCCTTATCCTCCATATATGCCTGTTCTTTCTTCTCTTTTGACTTGATCATGGACTTGAAGGAGGGTGGAGAATAATTTTGTTATGTGTTTGGATAACACCTTACCAAGCTGAGCGATGGTCGTTGCCTAGAACTTCTAGGCACTTCCTTGATATAAATAAATACTAATAATCTATACTTCTGAAAAAGACCACAAGCCAATAAGTTTGATGTTCATGTAAACATCCTAAGTAAGAAACAAGAGAGCTCCAGTTCTCGCAGACTGTGGGAATTAGCCAGATGAACTGGTTTAAGAGATATCAACAGTAACAGCCTAAATAGTTACAGATGCTGTGATCCAGATCTTAAACACTGTATGCTTATTAAGAACGTGGCTTTGGATATCCACTGACACTTGGTGAGATAAGGGGTGAGGTACAGGGGAAGAGGGTGCTGTAACAAAACACGGGTAGAGGGCTGAGCAGCCTCAGCATCTGCCTCTGCACCGACTCACCCAGTACGTGCTCCTGCACCCAAGGCATGCTCGTGTGCATCCTTTACACCGGCGCTGCGCTTACTCTGGCATAACCTGGTGCTGGCTGTAGGACAGGTGTCTCCTACTCCACATCCATGCAAGACAGTACCTTTGTATTGTGCTCCCTGAGCTCTGAACAGATTCATTGCCTGCCCACGGTGGCACAGTGTTGTAGCTCTTCCTCCTTGAAATAGCCTCCTTGAAAAATACTTTGTGGATAGCTGGTAGCCATGACCATAGCAGAGTCCAGATTTTTCTTAGGACTGGGTACTCTGGAATGGCTAAATCAGTGGTTTGAATTACCTAATGCAAGCTGTGAGCCATGTACAGCAAATTCCACCTGTCAGCAGAAAAACCCAGGGGTCTCTGAGAAGGAGCTGACCAGGGACCCGTCGAGGACTGTGTGCTGACAGGAGAAATCTAGCTGTAGTTACTGACTACAGACTTGTCTCTCACGTCCCACTGGTGTCCTTTCAAAGTCCTTTTACCACCATTTCCTTACAATACAGGATTATGAGGTACTTGATTCCTCTGGGCTTTTTCATGTAAAAAAGTGCTGTAGCCTTCAGAAGGGACAGGACCTGGCCAGTCCTTCCTGGTGGAAAGGCAGCTGTGCTTCTGACTGTACCCCAGCCTCTCTTTCCACCATGTTTACCTCCGAAGGAGACAAAAATACTACTGGCAGAGAGGCAGTTATCTGTGATGAGGTTATTGGGCAAGAGGGTAAGTGGTCTTCTTGGCTGGTTTCCTTTGGACCCTTCAGAGACATTTGCCCTGCACTCAGCAGTAGAGACGGAGTTGGCCATGGCCTTCTAAAAGTGATTTCAAGTCTGAAAATGCCCCTTGGTTTTTCTGCACACAAGTATTTAGGGAATGCAAGGGACTTTAGGTCCAGGCTGTGCCTCAGATAAATGCCTGCCCCTGCCCAGGACGGTGCCTTTGGCAGGGCGGATGCTTTGTGCTAGGAATGCTATCAGGGGTTGTCACGCATGAGGACTCGCAGCTAACCGATATTTTTGCACTCACATTACAAATTATATGTTTCTTTTAACTCTTCAATCAAACAGGTAATATATTGCAACAGAGAAGAACACATTCTTGAGTGATATTTTTAATGTGCTTGTCAAAAGCTCTTTGACCTTGGCCAGACCTGGATTTTTGCTATGTCCTGTGAGATTTACATACTTCTATAAAAAGATACTTACCTGTGGACATACCTTTTTTTTCCTACATGTCTCCTGAATAATTTCATTCTAATCTTTTCTACAGTGCTGCATTTACCTACCCCTCCTGCCCTCTTACCACCAGGCCTAAGGAAGGGACCTAACAGAACGAGGGGAGTGGAAACAGGTCCCTGCTTGGGGCAGCAGGCAAATTCCCTCCAGGCCTCCCTCACCTACCCAGCTGCCTTCACACAACAGGTATTGGGGCTCTGAAAATTGAGGGTCCGGCAAATTAAGATGAAAATATAGCTGAGGGCCCATCCAGGGGGTTGCCCAAGGTGAGGCAGCCTGCCCCACGCACTCTGACTGCCTCTGTTAAGAAAAAGGAGGGTTAAGAAAAAAAGGAGGTTAATAGAGAAGGCTATAGAGAATGAACGCTGGCAACTGGTTGAGGACAAGGCTCCTTCTCCTCCTGCTGACATGCAGTTGTCAATCAGGTTTAGTGCCCTTCAAGGTGAGGAGGAGTTGGATATGGCTTCGAAGCACGAAACTGACCCACTAGGCCCTGTGCCGTGCAGGACCACCTGGAAGAAATGACGAGTGATTGTTGTGGGAGACTCCCTTCCTTTTCCAGGGGACAGAGGCACCCATCTGCTGACCTGACCCCTTGTCTAGAGAGGTTTGTTGCCTGCCAGGGGCTCACATCAGAGATGTCAAGGAGAGACTGCCAAGTCTGGTCCACGCATCTGACTGCTACCCCAAGGAACTCAGAAAGGCAGCCACAGTTGGTACTTGTGTCTCAAATATATATCTGTCTTTAGGTTTAACTCTTTATAATGTATGTGCTGAGAAAATTGATGACAGATACAAATCAATTCTCCTTTAAGGTTACCTAGGCTCCTTCTGAAAGTGACCCATATGCATTACTTTCTAAAGGGAAGGTGTTTTGAAGATAGGTGACAAAGCTGTAAACTACTTGCACACTGAACTGTATAGATAAGATAGCACCTCAGAGTAATTCAGTGTAATTCTCTAAAACACACTAAGTTTAGTGAATGTAAGCTAGTGATGAAGATCGCTTTAATTGTGGGTTGGGGTTTTTAGATTGGAGTGTAGGGTGGGAGTCAGTACAGTGAAAAGAAGAATAAAGGTGAAAATCAACACAAATGGAGCAGCAAAACAGAACTTTTGCTCAGCTGTTCAAGAATTCTGAAGTATTGGCTGGGGAAAAGTGCTGAATCTCCACCAGTGTGCTGCTGCAGTCTGTTTGTCCTTTACCTTTTACCCAAAGCTCTTCACTTATAAGAGTGCAGACGCAGGGCTTTGATCTTAATGCAATTACTGAAACATGGTGGGACAGTTCGCACAACTGGAACATTGCCATAAATGGCTATAAGCTTTTTAGGAGAGGACAGACCAGGAAGGTGAGGTGGTGGAGTTGTCCTTTATGTAAGAGAACATCTGGTATGGATGGAGCTGCTCCTCAGGGTGA
>NW_010323683.1:34761-36175 GCF_000700745.2 Antrostomus carolinensis | reverse complement strand
TGATCCGAGGGCTGGAACACCGCTCCTATGAGGACAGGCTGAGGGGGTTGGGTCTGTTCAGCCTGGAAAAGAGAAGGCTCTGGGGAGATCTTATAGCGGCCTTCCAGTACCTGAAGGGGCTACAAGAAAGCTGGGGAAGGACTTTTCATAAGGGCAGTTAGTGACAGAACAAGGGGAAATGGGTTTAAGCTGAAAGAGGGGAGGTTTGGATTAGATATTAGGAAGAAATTCTTCACTGTGAGGGTGGTGAGACACTGGAACAGGTTTCCTAAGGAAGTTGTGGATGACCCTTCCCTGGCAGTGTTTAAGGCCAGGCTGGATGAGGCTTTGAGCAACCTGGTCTAGTGGAAGGTGTCCCCGCTTTTGGACCTAGATCAATTTGGAACTAGATGATCTTTAAGGTCTCTTCCAACCCAAACCATTCTATGATTCTATATGATTCTATGAATATGAGAAAATAATCTCATTTCCACTTTCTGAATAGTGGAACCTTTTATTGAGGTATCTCTTATGGGCAAAACTTGGCCTTACACTTATCTGCACTTATAATTTCCTTGTATTTATAATAGCTACTGAGAGCCTCAGCAACGTGTAAGTTGTTTAAGCACATGCTGCAACAGATTATTTCTACTCTAGAGTGTAGAAATCTGAGTGAAGGCAACATGTGGAGGAGGTACAATACATGGGTGAACCAGAGAAGAATAAAATAGATCTAGTCAAAAGATGGAAAGGGCCTCAGCTCTTTTAGAGCTGTGAACTATCACATGGGTACATTATGAAACAATGCAAATGTTCATTCTATCAGGGCAGAAGGGCACAGAAAGATTGTGACAGAATGTACCTAGAACAATCCAAAAAATAGAGGGTTTTATGAAGGTAAGATCTTGAGGGCATTCTGCTTTGGAGAGATTTTCCAGATCTGAAGTAAAGAAAAATGTAGAGTTCTTTTTCCTCTTCCCTAGTACACATTTTCCCTTCCAGGAGTGGTATTGAAGTCTTGATCAGTTGAGTCAAATAATATTCCAGTTATTCTTCATAGAACATCTTGTAAAAACATATTTTTTTTCTCCCTATATTTTCTGGAATTTAGTTATTTTTTATTGTGCAAACTGTCAAACTGAAGTAAATAAACCAATCAGGTTTGACTAATTTCTGTTAAATGTTTTCCTTTCATTAAGAATTTTTACTTACAGCTTCTTCCTCTTCAATAAATGCTTTGTTTTGTTAACTGCAAATGTTTCTGAAATATTTTATTTTTCTTCTGCATTTTCATTGGATGATAGGAAAGTTATTCTTAGTTTACAAACAATATTTTTTTTTCAAAAATATCTGTATATTAAAGCATGTTTTGATTTTCTCAAATTGAAAATGTTATCAATCAAAAAGCAAAAAAAAAAATACTCAAGTCTAAAAT
>NW_010323683.1:12233-34725 GCF_000700745.2 Antrostomus carolinensis | reverse complement strand
TTACATGGCAACTGTATCCTGCTGTTACCCAGATATCCCAAAGCATTTTAAGATTAAGCTTAAGCTATCACTATGAAATATATGAGCAGCTCTTATGCTTCTCATACAGGTCAGGATGCAAATAAAAGAGAGGGTGAGTAGAATACAGGTATTATTTGGTGTAGATAAGGAAAGAAGTTCAGTTTTCAGATGTCAGCTTTCGCAAATCCAGAAGATAGTAGTGTCATGTTGTGAGAAGGCTGTTTCTATATCTGGGGGATTGTCTTGTGGTCCAGAAGGTTTATTTGAATCCCCTGCTCAGCTTCAGAAGGTATTTGTAACCTTGGGACAGCCTTTCCTTTTCCTTGCTTTTCTGTTTTCCCATCTAAAAGAGATAGGTGGTAGGTTTCTTCTTCACAGAACAGCAGGATTTAAAAAAGCAAACCAAAGCAAAACTCAGCTGTTAATGATTGTTAAGTAGTCAGATATTTCACAGAAAAATAAATATAAAAGAGAAAAGTAAGTGAGAAGAGAATTATTCCCTGATGAACAAGGGTCAAGTCTGAGAGATCAATACAAGATTTGTACTTCATAAGAGTTTTGTCTCAGGGAAACCAGAAATGTCAGATCACTACTTGGCCCTCAGATGAAAACATACATTGAAATTGTAATAGGTTACTTTTCTATTTGTGGTTGAAAAAGAAGTATAGCAAAGAACATTATCAAATTTCAGTTTAATAATGAAAATTGTCATCAGACAACAGTGCTTTCCAAAGAAAATGAAATGTCATCTCTGAAGGGTTTGCATGCATGAGTCTGTCACAAGAAGTCCCAGGAGAGAGAGGGCTTTTACAACAACAAAATAAGAAGCTGGCTTTAAAAAATATCCATACAAGCACTATAATTACTAAACGGGGAAAAATAATCCCATCTGTATCATAACTGATACTTGATAAAAAGCTAGCCTCCAAAATCCTTTCTGGTCCAACTAAATAAATTCAGTCTAAAATTAATAACACTTAGAATAAAATAGCTGGAAAAATCCTCACTGCAAATTCCCCCTTTGCTAAAGATACGTTACTGCTGCTTGTGCTGCTGTCAGTCAGTGAAGTCTGAGATTGGTGCTGAGATAGTGGTAAAGAAGGAAAAACCTTATAAAGCCTGGTTATTAAAGTGTCTCATCAAAGACAATGAGCGCTTTGGGCATGGGTTCCCAGGGAGCTGGGATTTCCCTTTGAGAGCTGTTGCCTTCTTTCACACGCTGTCTCCAGTTCACTGGGCACTAGCATCTAATTTGAGAGGCTGACCCTGACTATATCCATTTCCTCCCTTTGAAACAAACTTATAAGTCTTGCATTTCTCCACTTTTTGCCTGAATCATGTCTCATTCAGGGCACTCGCTAGGAGAATGCAGGACTCCCTGAGTGCTGTGCAGCATCACAGCTTCTGCTCTGCTGGGGAAGTTGTCGGATGCACCAGGTGAATAGCCCCTCTGAAGAGCTGGAAGGGAGCTGTGGCTCCAGAGCCATTCAACCACCTGGCACTGCAGTGGGACTGCAGGCATGGAGGAGGATGCTACGCAAGCACAGAGAAAGCTTTTGCCAGGCTGTGTTTAATTCATTCAGAATACTGTTACTACAATGAGCAAATTCAGAGAGGGGATAACCAGCTGAAAGTTATGCTCAGGGAAACTGGAGAGGAAGTAGGGTGAACGATGCAAAAGAGAGGAAACAAAATTTACTGTGATGATTTCAGCCATCTGAACGTCAGTGTCTCTGGAAGGCTTACATCCTATATATCCCTGGTCTAGAAACAGAAATGTTTGCTGAATTGATTTGATTTCTCCCTGTTCTTTATTAAAGGATCACAGAATCATGGAATAGTTTGGGTTGCAAGGGACCTTTAAAGGTCACCTAGTCCAACCCCCCTGCAATGAGCAGGGATATCTTCAACTAGATCAGGTTGCTCAGAGTCCTGTCCAACCTGACTTTGAATGTTTTCACCACCCTCAGTGTATAAAAAATATTCTTTATATCTAGTCTAAATTTACCCTCTTTCAGTTCAAAACCATTGCCCCTTGTCCTATTGCAACAGGCCCTGCTAAAAAGTTTGTCCCTTGAGCGTTATTAAAACTTAAATTACTGATCTGTCAAAGACATTACTTTGCACAGAAAAAACTACTTTGCTATGAAAGAGAAAGCATTGACATCAGGGAGATAGGTTGGCAGTAGATTTTTGTTATTAATTATGTTTATTTTTGTTGCAATTGCAAAAGCTGGTCTAAAAACAAAAATACCTTCTGTAATGGTAAAGTTCTTGATTAGGTGACTTCAAAGAGCTTTTAAAAAGTCATTGCTAAATGCCTCAAAAGTTTTTCTTTAATTTAATAAAATAAAAGTTTTCCTTATTTATAATTAGGGTCCCTTAATGTTTCAAATAAAACTGTATCTAGAGTCTTCTACTTAAGGAAAAATAACAGACTAGCCACTGAAGTTTTAAAAGTGGATGCATTTCCATCCACAAAACTAGACTGTTTTTCCTTTTCTTACCCTTGTTAACTTCTGTCCCTTCTGGGTTCTTCCCGCTCTCTTCTTTGACAGTGATCAAGAAAAAGGGGGGATGAGAAAAAGGTGAATTTTCAGGTTTCCTATTTTAAAGTAGATTTCAACATATGCAGTCTACTGCTTACAAAAATCTGTTGTAATTAGTTTCTCCATGTCCTTCCAAGGTTTTACAGTAGGGAAACTGAAGGATATAGGGGTTTATAGTGGGAATGTATTGCAGACTAGGAAGTAGAACTCAAGTTTTATTACATCCCAGTCTCATAATTCTTAAAATACATTCAAATCATCTTTCTGATCAACCCAAAACTTTAAATCAGCTTTCCTCCTTCTCAGTCACTGTCAGGCATCCATCTTCCTCTTCCTTTCCAGTCCACTGTCACTACTCGTTCAGGGTTTGCACATAAATATTTGGACTGTTTGCATTTTCTGCAAGATCTCTAAAGTAGTGTCCTGAAAAGGCAGATCATGGTTCAAAAAGGGATTTAACATCAATCATCCTTGCCAAAAAAGGGGAGTGACCAAGTCTATCAAGCAAGGGAAGGAGGGGAAATGGGATGAATCTGCAAAAGCAGTATAGAGCTGACTGCCCCTCAGTGCTTTCACATGAGAAATTTGAAGTTAAATAAAGCAAAAGAAAGACAGAACCCAAGTGATCCTCACCTCTACTGTCCTTCTGATAATTACTGTTTGTAAGTGCTCTATAACAGTAACATTTGTATATCATTCTACAAAACATGTCAAAGTAATTATAATACCTGTAACATGCCTTTTTGCTGACCTTTCTCAGTCTGGTTTGGTATTTATCATGGAAAGATTTTCTGAAATGATTAATGTATTTGGTTATTATTTGTGTAACAAGACTAGGAAAAGGTATTACATTGTTTGCAGGAGAAGGACAAGAGCAAAGTGAGAATTGGAGGTTTCCATGGTACAAGTAACTTATGCTATTTAATGTCATTCAGTCCTGCAAGAGAAATCTGGACGCGTTAGACTATTTTTTTGGTGCCAGATTGAACAGCCTCTGTAGAGATGGCTACTGGTAACTGGAAAGAGAATAACTTTCCAATGTAATATCAACGCAGGCAAATCTGTATATCTTGTTGTCAGAACCAGACTAGGATATCAGACTGCTCTGTTATACTATACATTTGGTGTCCACCACAAGTTTATAAAAATGAAAGGCAGTTTTCCCACACTGCATGATTTTGTTACCTGAGAGTGCCACAAAGAGCTAGATGATTAGTTTTCAGTCATGGCAGGTTGTTGAGTGCGCCCATACAGTGATTGCTCAGGCAATACCAGTTGTGTCCCGTGTCACACAACTCAGTATTGCCTCTGAAAATAAGCACCACAGACAGTTTTCAGCCCCAAGTATGTCCCTTTGAGTCTGGAGGAAGTAAAAGTATAAGTGACTATCTCAGAAGTGATACAGGCTTCTTCAGATTAATTTCTCTATTATCTTTGTGTTTTACTATGATTCATGACTGTTTGTTTTTGTCCCCAGTTATTCAGTTCAGTGGAGTTTGGCAGAAGATGGCTGCTTCTTCATGAGGGAGTTGCACCAAACAGGTTCTACTGGTAAGAGCAAAAACCTCTTCCTCATTTCCTAAACATAGCTTCTGCATACATATAGAGATGTTAAAATAGGGGCTTGAAGGCAACGTGGCTGAATGCAGTCTGCACTGCTGATTGGTTAAGATGAACTTTGAACTGGCATGAAAGGGGCATTACTCCTCCTCTTACGTGCTTATACAGCACTTGAAAGTGGGATCTTTGGACTAAGGATGATGCACAACTGAAATATACTGAATAACAGTCTGAAGAAAGCATTGATTTTGGAGGGGGGAAGTTCTGGAATTTCCTGTGAATATTTTGGGTTTAAACACAACTCTGTTCAGCATAAGCTTGTTTGCCTTTGCACCAAATACAAAGAAGAGTTCAATCTGGTCCTGCTACCAGTGAGGACCAAAGACTGAAGTCTTGGAGTCTTTGAGGATACGAGCATTTCTGCCATTGGTAACAATGGACATCCTCCGGTGGCTGGTGTTATGCTTTTAACTACTGTTAGACCTACTTCAGTCCTTGAAAGTGAGCAAGTTAATGACCATTGAACTAGGCACGCCCAGTTCTTCAATATGAGCTTAAATCATTGTGCAATATTGCTTCTAAGCAACCATGCAAGATTTTCAGTCAGATTTCAAGCTATATGGATCAACTATATCTAAGTTCATCTTGCTGAATCTTTGAATGTCAGGTGGTTATAGCAATGGCAAAATGTTAGCAAATTTGATGCCAAAGTTACCTTAAAGAATTATCATAGCTCTTTGTCACTGATGCAAGCTTAATTATTTGCTGCTTTAACTTACACTGTACAATTTGTATCTAAATTGTTTTAAGGCCATAACCTACATGGTTATGATAGAATCTGAGCATCTTACAAATTTTAATATATGGGATGCCTGTAATAGATGATTTTACTTCAGATTCAAACACTGTAGTAGCCACAACCATTGAAAAATAACCTGTGAATGTAGGTCCAAACTTTATTCTGCAGTTCTTCACTACTAGCAAATTTTTTTGTATTTTGTCTTATCTTCAGTTTTATTCATCACAGATTTACCCAGTGATTCTGATGTACTGGTTCTCTTCTCGTGATTCTGATTGCAGGCAGATCGCTTTGCATGTAACCATCTCTTTTTGCTCTGTAACCATGCTTGCAGTAAAATACTTCCCTGAAACATGTCTGTGCTGTTATGCAATAGCAATTACAGTAACTTCTGCTTACATGGAAAAGAAAGCTGAGGAATGAAGGGAGATAATGGACTGTTTTCTTTCCTGCAAATTTGATTGTCATAGTCTAAATCAAAGATAAGTTTATTTTATATATATATATTTATTTCAGCTTAATCTTATTTTTGCTTATACTGGTATTAATCTATGAGACTTCTCATCAGCTCTTTATGGAGGTAGTAGTCCACCTGTGAGCAGAAGTTGTCTCATGTCCTGTGAATCTGGCCTTTAAAAGAGAAGCTTTTAATAAAATAGTCACCTTGAAATCAGGAAGAGCTGAAACAGATGATTAAAGTGAGACCACTGTGGTAGCTTCTAAACTATAAGATTGTTAATAAAAGTAGAAAGTCCTAGAAATCTGGGGACCCAGTCTTTGAGACATTCAGCAAAATTGTACTCACTGAAGAAGGTCTGAGAGCTTGTGTCCCTGTTCCTGGATCCCTGTGTCCTGTACTGCACTCCCAACATTTTGAAGTTTCCCATCGTTACTTGAAGTAACAGTTTATTGTGAATTGAGCTGATGGATGCCTGCAATACGAATGATGATGAAAATGATAATTTTCCCTTTTCATGGAGCGTAAGATATGAAGGTCTCTTAGAACCTAACAAATAAGAGAACTCCAGCTTGGAGCTTCAAAAGCAAAGAGTAAGTTGAAAAGATGAAAAGATGTTCCAACCACTCATCTAATTCCCTACAGCAATAAACAAAACATGAAACTGCAAGCCTGTATTTTTACCTTGAACAAAATGTCCCTTGCATAACACACCTTAGTGTAAGAGTAGACTGTACTTCTACTATCAAAAGTAAAGATGATACAATTTGTGGAGACAGTATTGTATATCATTATGGCTTATTTATTATAATCATCATCACAAAAAAAATACTATTAGCTGCAATTATATGGATACTGTCTGTCCTCAACATAATCCATAGTAGAAAACAGAGCTATGCATGTGTAATTGAGAACATGTACACCACAGAGAGCAACACTGGGCTTTCTTATGCATTTCCATTTCTGTGTAGCCAAGTACCTGAGGACAAAATAGACAGTGAAGTTCTGAATCAGAAAGGCAGCCCTTTCCATTCAGAGCGTGGTCAGTGCTGGCTTCCCATGCAAGAAAAACAAAAGGGACCTGGGACTTAAGAGGGTGCAGATGTACAGTTGAAATCCAGACTCCTACAGCAACATCTCTGTAACCAGTGCTGATGTACAAGTTGGGTAGAGCCTTGCTCAACCCTGTGGATTGTTTGACTCTTTTTAAAAATTATTTATTTATTGTACATTTTGGCTTGGAGTCTAATGAACCTGAAAGTCAGAAGACTGACTTCCAGTTATTCTTAAGAACAGAAATGAATAGTGAAGGAAAATGTCCAAAAGGCACAATTTTTCAAGGACAGCAGACTGTGAGGATACTCTCTCCTTTTCCTGGTGCTTTCTCTAAAATGGTTTTGAAAGGATCAACCAGGACACAACTGTATTGTGCAGAGAATGAGGGCTATAGTGTCTGTGGAGAATGAGAGTTATATTCTGATATCTAAGGAAGGCTGAGGAGCTGCTTTATACAGACTGCTTCCAGGACTGTCTAAACTGAGACTTTTCTGAGATCAGGAAGACACAAAGTGAAGCCTTTGGCATCAGGCCCTCTTGATGCTGCAATTACTTAACACTGCTTATTTTGACAGGGAAGCAATGTCTGGTAGACTTTAAAGACTTAAACAGATTACATTTTCCTTATTGCTCACTGATATTTTACTTGCCATTTTACTCTGTCATGGTAGTCTTGTAAATAGTTTGTGGGTCACTGTCTTGTGAATAAACACCACTGAGCTTACTAGTTTTAGCGTTGAGAAGGCTCTGCCTGAAAATGCTGTCAGAGAAGCTGTACTGTCTTTTACAACTGCATTTCTTATATCTGTTTCCACAAGAATTTTCATTTTTCATTTTCTTATTTTTGGCTGCTCTGTGAAACACCTCCTCCTACTACCACTCCAGAGAATTTTAAAACCCTGAAGAACAACATTAAAGCAATCTGCTGATGCCTACTGCATCACTCTAAGAAAACACTGTGTAGAGACAACTCAGCTCCTTGTAACTCATATGTATTTTGTATTATTGCATCCTATATTTCATTAAGAGAGGTCATTAACAGGAAAATAGAATCTTTGTTTATTTATTCAGAGCTCCTCTGTTTCCCCTTTTCGTTCTTCCACTTGCAGCTCTGTCAGAATGCCCTGAGATCCACACTTGTGATGAAAGAGATTGTAATGTCACTCTGTGGAGGAAGATATCAGGTGGGGCATGAGCAGATAAACTGAAACCTTTAAAATCAAAGGTCACTGGAGTTTTCTCATCTTAAAAAAAAAAAAAAAGAGGAGGAAAAGGGGTTCTGTAATTCTCTACCTCATTAAAAGGATGTAAGGACACATTTGTTATTGGCAGGCTTTAGTGATGGGCTACTGTAAAACTGAGCTCTCCGATAATTACTGTAAATTGGGTATTTTATCACATACCTGTTTGCATAATTTAGTTATGTGAAAGTGATATACTGAGGAAAGCATAATCCACTCAGAGAGACAACCATATGTGTCTGATGGAAACATAAAAGAATCCACACTGCATACAACCCCAAGGCACTTCAGTTCCGCACTGTATCAACATTTTTAGTGTTTTTTATTATTTCTCTGACAGGTTCTTGAGTTTTTGCTGTTAAAGGTACTGTGACAGAAAAATGCATGAAAGTTATGAAGGTGCTTAGTAATTCTGGAACTGTACTATATGAAAATACCTTAATTACTAGAATAGGAGTATTGTAGGCAATATTAGTTCAGTGGAGTAATATAGAAACATCAATTTAATGTGTCGGGCTTATTGCTGATAACATGGTGTTTACTAAGGTTGTTGGCATTAGAGGAAGAGAATGCAGTAGAAACTAGCTAGAAGAGTTTGATAAACGCTTTATCTAAATAATTATAGTTTATTTTTCTGATATTTGCTGATTTTCAGCATACATTGCTACACTGGTGTAATTTTACTGGCATGGAATGGTGGAATTTTATTGGCAAACATGCTGGTTTCTAGTGAATAAGGATGTGAACACAACTGGTGAATCAGTCATGATGGGAATTACTTTATTTTTTTCTTACTGTTTTAAATTGGTCCAGTCATCCAGTCAAAGTTCAGTAGTGATACCTTGTGACTTTCAAATTGCAAATCCAAACATTCATGACCAGGAGTTGCAAAAAAAATCTAGTTAAAGTGCATATAGATTAATATGGTCAAAATATATATGCAGAAATTGCTCATTAAAAGCTAGATTGTTATTCTGGTCCTCAGATCAAGTCATGCCTTCAAAAAAAAAAAAAAAAAGAAAAAAAGAGAAAAAGCTCATTGAGACGTTTTCTGGAAAGATTCTCAGCTAATTCTAATCATAACCTAACCTTGAAAAACTTGGGGGGGAGGGAGGGGGAAGAAATAAAGCCAAATAAGAAAAAAAAATTAAAAACTAACACAAAATGAACAATGGAAAAGCCCAGCTAGTAAATTATAGGCTATAATCATTAACTGTATCAGTGCTGTTGATTTTTTTGTTAGGTTTTTTTTTTTTACTTATTTGAGTATTGCACCCAGACAAGCATGTATGAGAAATACAAAAGAAATGCCACTCCATACTTCATGAAGATCAGAGAGCTTTAATGTTGACAGGGCTGGAACACCTCTCCTATAAGGAAAAGCTTAAACAGTTGGAGTTGTTCAGCCTGGAGAAGAGAAGGCTCCAGGAAGACTTTATTGTGGCCTTTCAATACCTAAAGGGGCATAAAAGAAAAATGGTGAGACTCCACCGGTGCAGGAACTTCAGTCATAGGACAAGGGGGGAACAGTCTTAAAATTATATTAGATATAAGGAAGAAATTATTTACTACAAAAGTGGTGCCCAGGTAAGTTGTGAATGCCCCATCCTTGTACGTGTTCAAGTTCAGGAGGAATGGGGCTTTGAACAACCAGATGTAGTAAAAGATACCCCTGTCCATAGCAGGGGGTTGGACCAGATCAAATCCAAACCATTCTATGATTCTAAGATTACTTTCTTAATTAGGCAAAAAATACAGCTCAAGGCTTGCATGCACTACATAGGTGTAAAAGGCTGATTAGTAGTAAAAACATATCATAGTATATCTCATTTACAGTAGGGTCATGTGTCCATGATGTTAATGATTCCTTGAAGAAACTACAGGAGATCCGTGAGTTTAGGTAAGAGGTGTTGCTATATCCCTACTCTGTCTTTTTTTTCTTTTTTTTTTTTTTTTTTTTTTCCCCTGAGTATGAGAAGAAGAAAATGGATGCAAACATTGTAGAAATGCAGCCAACCAACCTTTCCCCTCAAATGATACAAAGATGTGTACACACACTGAGAGGGAGAAAAAGATAAACTGTTAAGCAGCTGGGAGGACAGATGAGTAGATAGGGCTATATTTGTGTTTCTTTTATGAGCAATAGCAAAGAATTAATCTTCAGAGTAGAATTATAGAGTATATATCTTTTCTTTTCCAGCAGAGGCTGAAGACTGTATTTTAAAAGCTCTGACTGTGTTCATTGGAGCTGCTGAAAGAGCTGAAAATCAAGGGAAAAAAGTATCAAAGCCCTGCTAAAAACTTCATTGTATTCAAGCACTTAGAGCAAGCCAGGTGAACTGTCCCAGTGTTCTTGTCAGATCTTGGCTTGATGAGATTTGCATGCCCACCCAGGGGGACTGAGGCAATTTAAATTGTATGGTACCTGGGCTGTTTAAAAATAATGCTGTGTATTGCTGAACAAGACCTTTTAATCACTGCAAGGCAACTGCTTGAGGCTGATGGGGAAGATGCCAATCAAAGGGCCTTGTGACAGCCTGTCCAGAAAATCATCTACTTGATCTAACGCACGTGTCATACCCGATGAGTTGAAGTGTACTAGAAATTTAATTTAACATATATGTATTTCATAGCTTAAATATGTTGGAGATGGGCATGTTCCAGAGGGACACATCACAGAGGGACCCATGACAGTTTTCAGGAGACCTGAATTAAGCAACTGACAGATGGAGAATAGCAAGAATAGTGAATTTTGCTTCATTTCCATCTTTTTTTCTGAATTGAATACCACACATTTGCTTTTAGTTGAAGTTTGGTTTTGTGAGAAAGTCAGATTGAAGGTCCAAGCCTGTGTAATACATGCTGCTATTACCTTGCTAATATTTTAAGGCAGCTTCATGGCTGCCAGCCTAAAGATAGAAATGAGCTGCAGGCAAGGAACACTGCCGGGGACAAGAGCGAAGAACAAATCTGCAACTGTGCCTTTCCTTGGCCCTTACCATGCTGCTACTGCTAACATTACTGGTGTGAGTAGCACACATTAGAGCACTTTGTCACCATTCAGTGCCCCTGACATTTACCATTTCCTCACCAGAAAGGCCAGTGTTACATCCTGCCCAGCCAGTGTGCAAGGGAGCACGCTCTCGGTTGGCAGTGCTCACTAAAGATCCCACTGGCATTTCAAAGGATTTAGTGGAAACCTCTGCTTATAGTTATCAGACAGCTGGACCCTGATGTAGCTCTATCTTTTTGCTACAAATGAAGGCTGAAATATCTCAGATTTATCTTGGGAATTAGGATTTTATTCCTGTCTGGTTTCCAGAGATACAAACTTGCCAGCCCCGTGTGGGTCAGAAAGGACAGAAAAAAGACAGGCAACATCCTCTTTCTGTTGCTGCTAAAAGCTCATTTAGACTCCTTGGATGTGTGATAAGTTTTTGTACTTAAGAAACTGAGATATAAAACAGACATCTTCCCGGGGCAAGGCTGACAAAATTGCCCAAAGTCACACAGCAGAAGTTGATATCACTTTGGTCTTCTGAGTCTATAAAAAACAGATTCTCTGGTCCCAGTAGTCTCTTGAGAGAACTTGTTACTCATAATCAAATCAAGACTTGTCAGAGGAAAATATAACTCCTCAGTCCCAAATCCTTAGTTTGGCAGAGTTCCACCACATGAGAGAAAAAGTATTCTCAACTCTATTTGATCATCACAGGGACTTTAAAAATGGGGGTAAAATAGTATCTTGAATGTTATCCTAAATGTTATAACTGAATAGATTCTTATTACTTTACCTGACTCTGCCGCCTTCCTTGCCTTAGAGTCTTGTCTTTCAGTTATGAATAGGTATGAAAAAGGTGTATATTCACCTGAATAAGACTTTCAGGACTGAGATGCCCCATTCTAGTCAGTGTGTTTTGGTTTTCCCAATTCAGTTGATTTATCTTTAAAAATAATCCAGAGATACTTTATAAATAAGCACAGACTCCCATGAGCTCCAACTTCTCTCCCATAGTCCACTTTCCCCCATTAAAGTTCTGCAGAAGCAGGCAGGCATCCATATACCAGATTCAAAATCTTGATTTGAGGGTTAGTAGCAGAAGCCTACAGTGCTATGTAGGACCCTGGAACATGTCAGTCTTCAACAGGCATTGGACTAAGAAGCTGCTTTATTACCTATAAATGGCAGCCCTTGAGAGGGTGAGGCAGTTGCATAATAAAGTTAGCTGTGGATTTGTCTAGATCCATGTCAGGAAGATTTCACTGCTATTTTCTGTTGTATGTTTAATGAGCAGCATACTTTGTTTCCAGAGTTGACTTTGCACTTTTGCTGTAAATGACATCCTAGCCTCCTCTGGAGCATACTGACTGGGCCACAGCACTACAAGGTGCCAGAAACATTCATCTTAACACAGTGGGAAACAGTGATCCTATTAGACTGTACCAGCAGAGAAGCAATAAATTAGGTAGGTAGGTTTGATCCATTATATCAAGGAGTTTTGCTGAGAGGCTATAGAGAAGGTACCTTCCTCCTTTTCTCCTTTCAAGCCAGTATGATGTCTTAAGTTTCCTGCAATATATGAAAAAGAGGTGTAGGGCAGGAAGACTATCTTAAAATCAGGATCTAATACTGGTAACTGAATTTTATCCCCTCAGTTCTTATCCCCATTTTAAGACATTCCTCCCACCCAGCATTACCAGCAGTAGATACCTACCTCCCTGAGAATTCATATCCATCTATGTCAGAGGTTTAGACAAGTTTCATCTCTGGAGCTTCCCACAGAGAGCTGTGGTGTTAATGCAGTGGGGGAGAAGGTTTGGCTTGCTATGGTCCTCAAAGCTGTGGGATATGTGGGCATCATGAGGTGGAAGGTTGTGAATAATCCCACTCTAGGGCTGAAAAAAATGACAGTGAGAGTAGAAGTGTCTCCCCATGGCCTGGAAATCACCTTCATTTACCTACTCATTTATTTTAGTGTTAGCAGCAACAACCACCTCTTTTTCTGGGTCAGTGTTGTGAGGTGGCACAACTGGGAGGAGCTGGGCTTTACTCACTGCACTGCTATTTTCCATCAGTTCTAGAAAAAAGGTGGCAAACTGAGTAAAGCACACCATAGGATGGATTTGGTCCAGTGGCTGCCAGTTGAATTGCACAAAACTGTATCATTTCATCTAATTGGACAATGTGGGAAAGAATAGTGCAGAGATGTAGCAGGGAAAATCTAATTAGATGATTGTCAGGGGAAATGAATTGGCCAGGTATAAAGAAATAAAGTGCTGATTTATGCCTGTCTGGAATCTGTCCCTTTGTTTCTAAAACATGTCAGGCAAAAAAAGATGGTTGAGAGATGTTAAAGCTAGGAAGCAATCTTTCAAGTATGTTCAAGGAATAGTAAAATCTGTGAAACTTCACATCATAGGGACTGAACTAAAGAAACCACAAGAATTCCTTCCCACATTAAGCTCCTTGGGGCAGAGTCACTGACCTCTGCAAGCAAAAAAGGGGCAGAGAGTGTCTGCAAAGTCCTCATGGAGTCAATATAGTAGTAAAAGAAAAAGGAGCCTGGAGGACTCTTGGGCTCTATTTTTGTCTCTGCCACATAGCAGTGTGTGATCTTGGTCAAGTCAATGAGGTCCCTGTGCTCTTGACTAATCAGTGGAGTTTATCTATAAAGCTGAGAACAAAAATTTTCCTCAACCCGTATTTCTAACTTGGTCTGCTGGTCTTGTACTTTCCATAGGTCCCGAACAAATCAGTATCATGCAGGGAAGGTTACTTAAAGGTTGATTGTCAAGTACTTTTGTATCTTTGGACAAAAAGCTTCCTGTTCAGTGCTACATGTTACTATTTTTATGAATGGCAATTAGGATTTAGAGTGTTATAGCAGCATAAGTGGAACCGAAAAATTGATGTTACTGAGAACTCCATGAACGTAATCCATGGTTGTTGTTTTCATTCTGTCCTTTAAAACAAAACCAGAAACCTGCCATTCACTAAGTTGGAATAAGCTGTCAAATTTTTAACATGCAGTGGCAGGGTAAGTCCCAGAGGCAGTGAGGGACCTAATTTTGCATTGGCAAGATTTATGATAAGGGATTCGCATGAGTGCTGAGGCTAAAGGAAGATAAATCCCCAAAGGCAAATTCTACCAATAATTGAATTACAAAGCCATTATCATGTGCTGAACAGAGAAACTTTATAGCTCTATTGTGACAAGGTAAAGCTTGTTAGAATATTTATGTTCGTAGGACAACTTTGGCATAAGGATCTCTAAGAGTATGTTCTCTCTTCCACCTGTCTGTTGTAGCTAATTAGTCTTTCTGTGTGATGCAGTATATGTGGAGATGAAGATGTGCTCAAATTGGGGCTGGATAGAAGCAATGCTGAAGGTCAGGAGACATCTCAAAATAAATTACACGTTAAGCGCAAAATCATCTTCAGAATGCAACTAGAGTCTAATGTCCAGAAAGAGAATTGGGACAGGTTGCAGGAAGCAGAAGAGAGAGGGCATGTAGGCAAGCTCGCACATTGAGTGGTGAAGGGTGAAACTGGATTTTCCAAGTGATGTGTCACTTTTCTGTTTGGTATTGCTTTGCAGCCACTTCTAACCTACTCTGTGTCAGTGTCAATAAGCTCAAAATGGCCAGAACTGTGGGGATCTCATTCCACCCACCTTAGAAGAGCTGTGCTGATATCTGTCAGTTGTCTGTCATCCATTGCTACATGAGCAAATAATACCTCTTTCCCCTTAAAAGAAGGTAAGGGATAGTCGTAGGCGTCCTCTGAGATGTGGGAAAGCTGCCTAATGTCTCTGTCCCCATAAAAAGAATGAACCACATTTGTACTGGTTCTGTCTGCAAAAAGGGCATAGTAGCATTTCTGTTCTTTCAGTCTTTCATTCTGGGCCATTTGCATTGAAGATTCTCTAAAATAAGATTGTCTTTTACTGCTTAGCTTAAAATACCTTTTATCTTGGCTGCTGTGAGCATGTGTGATACAAGGAATACATATGAAAAGTTTGCCATCAAGTTTCTTGGGCATGCAGTCCCAGTATGGTGTGACTGTGTCTGAAGTCAAGCATCCAAAATCAAAGGCACCCGGAGCTGCTTTCCACAATGCACAAGCCCTTGAGATGGAGCACTTATTGTCTGGTGCTTTGAGTTCTTTGTTTATGAAAAATGGCAGTTTGAAATTAAGCACACCAAGTGGAAGCTTTTACTATCTTTACAATGATGCCTTTTTGCAGTTCTGAGTGGTCTGACTGCCTTGCAAGCCTGATCTGTTCCCAGCAACCATAAACAATTACTATTGTCCCTAGAAGTGAAAAAAGATAGAAGAGGTGGAAACCCCAGGATAACAGGGTCTCTATTGAATTTCCTTGGCTCAGAATAGCTGACAGGCCAAGGAAGCCAAAGTTTTAGAAGTGTTTCAGACAGAGAGATGGCAAGGGGTTGGTCACTACAGAAATATGCCAACTAGCATTTGCTGTGCAATGGGCAGTGCCAGGCTGCTTTTGTTTATTTCAGCCTAGTTCTAAACCAGAGGATGATTTTGGGTCTTTTGCCTGTGCTGCTTCTCACGGTGGATGTAGGATCTCCATTCAGAGCAATTACTGCACTGCAGCCACCATATCAGTTTGTAAAGCTCTCAAGTGCAGATGACTACTTAGCAGGCTTGAAGGTGATTAAAATTTTAGGAAGCAACTTTGTAATATGACCGTGGGAGTCCTACATTTTTCATAATGTGAACACCTTCTGTGTAAAGGCAGCTTGGGTCACTGCCTTGTACTGCCCTTGCCTTTTTTAAATCCTCATTTTCCCAAAAGATTATTTTTGTCTTTTTTTTCTCTTTTCCTTTTTCTTTTTTTTCAAAACATCCAGACAATTATACCAACAAAACACAAAATGCTAATAGCAAAAATACAATAGACACCATTCAACAGAAAGTATTGCAAGCATATTCCTGGTGTACTGAAGTTTCAGGGAGTATTACAGAACACTTGAGATTAAAGGGATGGACAAAGAGCATACTGGCATTTTACCATAAAGTGAAAACACAGACTGCAGCAAGAAGAAAAATTTGTGGATGTATGAGCAATTGGTCTTTGAGAACAGATACTGAAAGGGAAGAAAAGAATAGAATTGAGAAATATGAGAAGAAAGTGTTGCCGGCATAGCTAACAAAAGTGGCTCAGAATAAAGCATGGCAAAGTTTTGAACTGCTGTCTATTTTTAGAGAAATTTCTGAGAGAAATCAGTAACTGAGTGGGTCCCAGAGTGTTGTTAACCTGTACCCCTTTCTTTACAGGGTGTTTGGTTTGTAAGCTATCAAATGCTCAGCACTTTTCCTTGTTTAGCTTGTGAAGTGTATAAGGTTGTGTTGACCAAGTGCACGAAAGATAAGGAAGCAGAGAGGGCAGCTGTATCAAGTTAGAAACACTGAGTTTGAGGCTTTAGTGTTATCTAGGGCAAATCCAGCATGTAGTTTCCTTCTTCCATATGTGAAGTTTGTATTTATTGATCACTCTAGTTTTGATATAAGAAACTTCAAATCTGGTCATCATGGTCATCTGTCAGAACTGGAATTTCTTTGTAATCACTTCGGTTTATTTATTTTGATTCATACAGATGTTATAGGCTTAACACTGTTCCTTAATAATACTCAGGCTTGTAGAAATATGTTGTCCTACTCAGCTTCTAAGTATGATCCTTTTTAACCCTAACCAAATGAAAAAGCCAAGAAAACCTGCTAACAGTGTAGCTATGTGCTTGCCAATGCGATAGATCTGGTTGACATATTAAAACTTTAAGTTTTCTGATATGTATTCCACAGTTCCTAACACATTGCTTCCAGTAGATTCTTCTTTAAAAGAACTGATTTCCTATGCATGTAAAAGGATATGTCTAACACTTGCTACAGAGTGCATGTTCTCAGGTACAGTGCAACCAAGAGCATGATATTTATCTCCTGTATATGCTCATTGTGGTCATTATTGTATTTCTGAATGTCTCATAGGCTTTTACATGTCATATAGTAAATAATAAAGCTGAGATAAGCTATATAAAACGTTACTCTCAGTAAGAAAGTGGCCCAGGACATTCTCTTTTTTTTCTTTCCCTTTTACTTGCAATCCATAGTTTATCTGTAATTCATGTTTTAAAATGTAGATAGTAAATATATTTCAGGTCTGTTGTGTTACCTACTTTGGGACTTTTATGTGATCACATGTGGGTGTCTGTAGTGTAGGTGGCCAGACATCTTACATTCAGTGGAGAGAAACACCCTTTTCTAGAATAAAGTTTGTCTTCTCATGAAGTCATATCTAACACCGTTCTGATGAACCACAGTGCAAAACTGCCTGTTTCTCTTCACTGTCTGCAAAGAGAGTTGCGTGTGATTACCTCAGTTAAATATCTATAGTGTATAACTGGGTAAGATGAATATTACTTTATGTGGCTTTTCAGGTGATATGGAGGGATGTATAGAGAAATACCACAGGGCTACCATGGAACAAGACAGCATGATACAAGAAAATGTGACATAAAAGAAATTCTGGTTAGTAAACTCTCAGCAGAATCCAGGTGGGAGTGACATGTTTCTGGATATCAGCTGTGTACAGCTAATAATAATTTGAGCAATTATGTATGTGTATTTTGCTTGTCCTTTGCAACTGATTGTTCATGTTCTTTATTATTATAGGCCTGACTATGACCTTGTGTTGTCACGAGTAAATTAAGCCTATTATATATAAAAGCAATGGAATTTTCTAAGGTAGGAAGAAAGATCTAGCAGATAGGAAGACCTGGATATGGTTCTTGTCTCTACCTCAGATGTCCTGTTTGAATTTAAGAGCTCCCTTAGATTCTCTAGGCCTTAGTTTTCATCTTCGTTTGTCATCACTTTTCAAATTTGTGGTGGTTAGGAGATATCAAAAGAAAGGAAGCCCTTGAGTAGATGAATAATGCTCATCACTAGTCATGTTTCAGCTATCCTTGTTCTGTGCATCCTTGAGACAATTGATGGCTTAGTTCTACCTTGATTTGAAGCTTCTGCAGTCCCAAAACTGGTTGTTGTAGTGTGAGACTAAGTAATACGTAGGTCATTACAGCTATAGCCTTCTAACTTTCAGGGCTTAAGGGGTTCAGAGGATTCTATGCTGCCTTTAAGACATTTAAGAGTTTGATGTAAATTACGGCTCATATCACAAGTGAGAACAACAGTGACAATCATGTCCCATCCATCAGTGAGATGTCTCATTCTGAATTAACTGTCTTTGCCTGAGAAGTTGCAATAGAGATGTTTCTTGAGGTCAGAATGGCACTGTCAGGAGGAAACTCACAAAGCACTTGACTGTAGACTCACAAGCTTTAACTAGGGCAATAAGTTCTTTGCTGGATGAATACCATTGCTCCGTGTCTCTGAAGAGACAAAATGTTCAAATCCATGGAGTATAATCCTTGTTTCTTTGGAGATTTCACATCCCCATGGGGCTGCATGAGGTTAGGAGGAAGAATGCACTGACAAAGCTGTACTGTGTCTTCTGCAATAGCCTAGTTCCAGGTGTGCTTAAAGCCTGCTTGAATAAACACGAATAAAAAGAAGATATGTCAAACCACAAGGTTAGTTTTTCTGCAGTTTTTTAGAGCTGTTTGTCACTGGCATCTGTCTGTCTTGAACTGAATTGTAACTAGAAGGCCCAGAATTTTGTCCCTAAATCTGCTGATGATAGCAGATAAAAGAAAAATGCCCTGGGAAGCTACTGCCTTCCCACCTACTTGGTGTCAATTATCAGGAAGTAGAGATTTTAAATGGAAGTTGAATGTTTAGGAGAAAAAGACCTTGCCATAAATGTTCTTAAAAATGGAGAAGAAGTGAAAGCAATGCTGGCTCAGAGTCTTTTCTGAAACTTTACAGTCCCCAGCAGAGGAGAACAAAAAATTCCAAGCCTTTTCTAACTAGAGAATTGTAACAGACCTTGTCAAGCAAAGCTAAGGATTAATCAGGACACAAATAGTCTTGTTATTGTTAACATTTTTATAATGGTTATTAGTTAATGTGCATGATGATTAAGGACTGGAGCTGCTTCTGATTGCAGTCAGGGGGAACTGAATTAAGTTCTAAATCACTGTTTGAACCTCACTTTTGATTTCCTGAAAAATAATGAGGCTTTGAACAGAACAGCATCTAATTTGTCTATGACTGGAAGTGAATGTTTCTCTTCCTTCATGCATCTATTAACTTGGAGGTCAGACATCTAACAAGAAACTGGTTGTTTAACCCTTAGCCTTAATCTAGGATTATGACTTGGATGATTGGACCAAGACTAGAAACAAGACTGATTTTCAGAGATGCTGCTGAGGCTGCTATAGAAGGGATTGGTACATACTTGCAGTCAATACTTCCATAATTCAGCCTGTCTATCAAACCATTGTCCATTTGGACTTTCCCAGGGAGTTGTTGAGGCCAGCACTGCCAGTCCAAGGGATCCTCAACAATGGAAACAAAATTGCAGTCCATAAACCCTTTATTTACAGTGCTCAATGTCTTTACGCTGTTGCTTGTTAATTCAGACTGAATGAACAATCATTTTTTGAGTCAATCTGACATTTCTTTTATTAATGGAACACCGTTTTTATTAGATCAGAAGTGATAAAATGTCTCAGGATTAAATGAGTTTTTAAAGATTTCTTAATTAATGAGGGAATATTGATCATTAAGAGTATCAGTTAAGCAAATGTGCATAAAATATCCAATATAAAGGAACAGCTATAATTAGTATGCTAGCAAACACTATTATCCCATCAATTACAGTCTTCTGTATCCCACCTAGAACTGAAATGCATCTTTCTTGACCATATCAGGACACCCATCAAAATGTCAGGCACCAAGGAGAACAGAAACAAGTCTCTAGGTGAAAAGAAGTTAGAATAAGAGGTCAGAAATAAATAACTCTTAAGTACAGTGGCATTGATTTGATAAAATGATAGAATTTCTTTCAAATTTTCATGTTTATTTTAGGGAAAACTCCAAAATGTTTTCAAAATGAAGAGCTCTTATTTTTGAGTATGAGTTTTAGTGCAGCTAAACAGGATCTTCTGTGGAATTAACCTCTCAGACACTCATGGTATCTGTTGTTTTTAAGGCCTTTGTATCAATCTGTCTTTTACAGGTCTATGATGGGGTCTGGTAGAGAGCCTGATCTTGTGCATCTGGAGGCAAAGACAGTGGATGGTCGTAAGTACATCAACTTCCAAATATTGTGGTATTCTGGACTGCCCTCATATTCTTGTAACCACACAATCTCATGATGGAAATATGACTTGTCTTTAGTAATTCACTCATTTAATATCAGGGAGGAATTTGACTGTTCCAAGGCAGGCCTGTCATAAGTCTTTCCAGCAAGGAAAAAAGTTGGGATTAACAGGCTGTGAAAGGAGCCAAGAACACGGTAAGGAAGAACAGGTGGTAAGCAGTAACTGGAGTTAGTATATACAGCACTTTTCTTTCTTCTCATATTCATGGGAACATGGCATGGAAGAAAATTCTTGGGTCACAGAGTCTATCTACTGTTGTTTCACACAGTATATAATATCACCTTGTTTATAGCTTTACAGTTTTAACAGAACAGGAATTCTCTGCCTTAGGTACTACCTTTGAAAATACCTAATTTCACTCATAATATAAAGCTTTTAATGACGAGCCTAAGTGTATTCTTTGCTGTTATTGCTTGTCCTGTCATTGTCCTTCACTTTCATCAGCTCCTCTGCCTCTCTGCTTTGCCTCTTGAGGTACTTTTCTCCATTCCAGGAACCTCCTTTGTCTGCAACTCCAAAATATTCTCCTAATTTGCTGTAAATTCTCTCAGGCACCTTAAGCCACCCACTGGCCTTTTCTCCTCCCACCCATGCTTCCTCATGCTTTACCTTAGAGCTCCACTGCCCTTGCAGGTCTTCCTCCATGAATTTCTTTTCCACAATGCTGGATTGCCTCAGGCAAGCATCACACTGAAAGCTTGTCTGCCATAGTTCTTGTCATTGTAATTCTGCATTATTTCCTCTGCAAATAACAGCTTTGCTGCAACATAACAAGCAAGATTTTTGCTATTTGCAATATATAATGATGCAGTCAATTAATTCCTTTAAAAATGGATAAAATTCTCCTCTGGATTGTACCCACAAAGGAAGTGTTGTTACTTAAAATGTGTATTTTGTCATCAGAAACTTAAAAATGGTCTCAAAAGCCAATTGTAAGGTAATCATTTTTTTAACTCACTGAAATTTAGCATGAAAGAGATTTTTTTGGAAGATGAATTTTGAAAAGAAACAGTTACGATAGAAACCATAAAGTTTTAAAGGTCTTTCAATTTCAAGATATGCAAGATTAGTAAAAGTGAAATAATATATTATCTCTACTTCTTATCAATTTATGATCTCTGATAATTATTTATCCTCTCAATTTCATTTACCTGAACATGACGGCAAGGCTGGGAACATGAGGCTTTCTGTTTCTCAGGATATGCTAAATGTGAATGAAGTATTCTAACAGGACAGTTGTATATTTCAACACAAAATATTACTGTTATAAGGCATTAAGAATTTGAGGTCATTGAGATGAAGCACTATAATTTATGTTTAAGGAGCTATATTGTGGTGATGCTTTTAAGGGATGTTCAGCTCACAGTGGGCAAAGAAAGTGCCACGCTCCAAATACCTTAAATGGTCTTATTTGAGTTCTTAGACTGTAATAAGAACATTTTGCACGGCTGTAGCACATTTCTGCAAAAGACTTCTTGAGTGCTTAACTAATTAGTAAGCTTTATTACAGCTCTTAAAATGGGAACCAAAAAGTAGGTTGATGACAGGTAGATGACACCGGCCTCACTGAGGAGTCACGCATATTAGTAAAGAATAGTGGAATAAAAAATTACTGCTCATCATCTGAGCTCTAATAACTGATTTTGTGTACCTATATTGGCTTAGTTATGAGCCAGCACAACTTAAATTTTTCTGTTTAGGCATATAATGTCAATACAGTGGTGGTGTCAAACCTTCTACCTGTGATGACCCCTCTTGCAAACCAGTCACTCAGATGAAACTTCTGCTCATGAATCAGGAGGTCCCCAGCTCAGCTCATTGGCAGTGTAAGAGAATGTGTTGGATATTCAGTAAGTGCATGCTGCATTTTGCCTGTTGTTCCAGGCAGCATTGGTCTCTGGCAAAGGACTTCAGTAGGTAGCTGGAAGCAGAAAGCTTGGAACATATTACATATTTTGCCAGAAGGCATTTGGTAGTTCTGCAGGTCACAGAATTTTGAGACTGAGACAGGCTAAGAGTGTCAAAATGTTCTATTACTCTAGTTACCATGAACAATTTGGTATATTCAGGTTGCTTGGCCTACTAGAGCCTTCTTCTAAGTACTAAATCAGGTTCCTTTTCCTGGACAAAGTAACCATGACCCTCCAATGGATGAACAAACCCTTTTCCTCTGGAATGAAACAGATGTGTCACTGCCAGTGGGGTGATGGGGTGAAGTGTGCTGAAGTGAGAAAGATACTTTTTTTCAAGCTGTAGGAAATATGCAAATATTTGTTCTTGGATTTTTGTGATTTTTTTTTTTTTGTTCTTGTGTTTACGTATTTATACCTTGTTTGGAATATCTCTTTTGAGAGTTAACCAAGGGTAAAAATTCAATAAAAGGATTAAATTTGAGAAGGTAGACTTGCCAAAACAAGGCAGGGAGAAAGAAGGAAAGAAAGGGGAGTGGTGTGGAAACAACCAGACAATCTGTACAATAAAAGAAAAGATCCTG
>NW_010323683.1:11373-12203 GCF_000700745.2 Antrostomus carolinensis | reverse complement strand
TCGGTACAAATAAAAAAACACACATCATTCTTGTGCTGGTATCTTTTCCTTCAGAAGCTGAGTAGTACAACTGCAGCTTTAGGTGAGAAGTAAAAGAAATGTCAGCATGTCAGCAGAGAACAGTGTTAGCCCATTTCCCTGACAGGGTCGTTTGAAAACATCTGTCAACAAAAACCTTAGTATTGGACTTTCCCTGCTAGAACACCAATAACTCTCTAGCTCTGCTCCCTGATTATGGTCTGTCTGTGCATTTTATTTATTGTGTTTATATACATAATTGAAAAGGTTTACAAGGACCAAAATAGGAGTCTCTTAGCAGGCATAAATCAGTATAACTTCAGTGGAATTTGATTTACACCTGCTGTGGATTTGGCTAGCAATGTTGTACCTGAGCACACATTCTTCCTACTTTTTGTTCCCCCCTCAGGATCCAGAAAAATCTGGACTCCTTCTGAACACACAGTGTCTCATCAAACTATGGTGCAGGTAGTGATGAACAAATTGAGTACAGACTGCAGTTTAGTTGTATTGATGGAGACAGATCGCAGGGCTAATCATTGCCATTTATGTTTTTAATCCTGTTGTGTAAATTTTGGAGAACACCAGGCAAATTTTCATCTTGTCAAATGTGATGGCTTTATTTATTTTTTAAAGGCTTCAGGCCCAATCCGAGTCAAGCTGGGACTGAGAACACAGTGGTAAAACTGATTTTTCTGGTTGGAAGAAGTTCATATGGACCTTATCTCACATTTCCATTTGTATGCTTGGATGTTCCTGGTGTTCCACTTTGATTTTGGAACAGAATCAAAGACAAGCCAGCAAAGTCAGCA
>NW_010323683.1:6120-11363 GCF_000700745.2 Antrostomus carolinensis | reverse complement strand
TTTTGTTTTTTTTTTTTCCTGGTTTCAGGTCAACACCCCAGTAAGACAATTAATCCCCTACAGTTCTTAATCACACGATAAGCTTCTCTTTGTTACATTCACCACCATAGTCAGCAAGGCAGAGAGACTGGTGGAAGTTAAATCTAGGTTTGCTCAAATGCAGCTTGAAGTGCTTTCAGAAGGTTTATAAACTTAATGACATGTGTGTTTTAGGTTTGTAAAGAATACACAAGTCCTGAAAGATCCTTAATTAATGGGCTTATCTGATTTGAGCAAGGGAGAATTATCCCAGTAAAGCCTGATTCAAGCTAATTGACATGGGAGGTAATTTTTATTCAGGTTATGCCTACTGAGGAATCCAGACTGTTGGTGAGAATTAGAAAGATGGATTCCTACAAGGCATTTGGAGACCAGAGAATGGCAAAGCTGACTCAGAGGATGTTTAAGTGACAATTTCTATAGACGCCAAGTCAAGAAAACCAAGTGTTATATTTATGAGATATACATTCGCTTATGTAGATAGATGTCATTTGATTTTGAGTAATTTTAATTTATTTATTTTTTTTTAAGTGTGGATGAAAGAAGCTAAGGCATTTTCTAATGTTCTGGCAAAAATTTAGAAAGCTCCTGATATTTCAAAAGTACTTTTGTTTCCTTTGCTTTTCTTCTGCTGCTCTGATTTATACAGCAACTTTTCTTATTGAAAGGTAATTTTAGTGCTGCTGTGATTGCAGGTAAGACCACAACCTCACCTGGGGTCAACAGGCATACTCTGCTTGCTGATCAGCAGGGACTGAGCACCTGGCCAATAGTGTCTGAATCACAAAGTTGAGCTAGGATTTTAATTTCTGTTTTCACAGAACATTGCAAGGAAG
The DNA here is from genome assembly GCF_000700745.2 of Antrostomus carolinensis. Classification (NCBI taxonomy): domain Eukaryota; kingdom Metazoa; phylum Chordata; class Aves; order Caprimulgiformes; family Caprimulgidae; genus Antrostomus; species Antrostomus carolinensis. Next base: position 10,488 of record NW_010323683.1, on the reverse strand, counting down.
AATAAAATAATCACTGCTGTGGAAAAATTGAGTAGGCAACCTAGCCTGACAGTCTTTTGCTAATATGGCTAGAGTGGTGAATTAATTCCCATAGTTCCCTAAACCTGTGCAGTGATTTTTTTCCTGATCATGATTAGTATTTGACTTGGAGAATGACATATGTTAGTTTTTCTAATTTTATCTTTAAGCCAAAAATGACAGAGGATATACTTCCCAGTGTAAAGAAAGATTCCTGACTCTGACATGCAATGAACAAAGAGTAACAGCAGGATAAAAACAGATTTGTGAGTAGTTAGTAAATAGGATGGCTTCATTTCACTGATCTTCATTACTGGTTAATTGCTTTGTAGTTACAGAGTCCTGGAGAGTTGTGAATATATCCCCATATCATAAACATTTCACAAATCAAGATTCAGACCAGATGGAAAAGGATAAAGGATGGTCATTTTGTGTGTTTCTCAAAAAAAGGAGTAGAAAGATTGAAGTATGGGAGAACATTTAATTAAATTGTGGGACTCGTTGTGGGAGGTTGTGCATGCTGAAGATGTACCTGCACTACCAAGGCACCTGGACAAGTTCTTATAACTTTTTCTAGGCTTCTGTTATTAGTCACTACTGGAGAGGGGTTACAGGCCTGGGTCTTTCAGTGAGATATGTTACTACCATCCTTTTACAATTTTGTCAGAGGTTTCCCTTACAAGATGTCTCCTCCATTCTTGTGTTCCATGACTTTTCTTGTTTCCTCTTTAGAAATAGGTGCCATTCCCCATGAAGATTCCTACTCTAGGTGTCTAAACTTGTCAAAATCAAAGTGTCTGGGGATGTAAGAGCTGGGAGTTGCTGTGTCCTTCTCTCCAGGCACAGCGTGACTTTGTTGTTGTATGTTAAAAACAACAGCTGTTGTGGGAGGTTAGGGTTCTGGAAATGAAAAGCATAATGTCCTAATTACCTATGGCAGGAAAAGCATCTGTGCAGGAAAACTCATGAAATTAATTCCAGAACTTAGCAACTGAATACATTAATTGACATTAATTAATGCTAAATTACAAATCTCTGCCAATGAAATCACATAAAATGTCCATGAGAATTAAATGCTGAAAGAAAATCCTTGAGTAAATGTGAGCACAGCAAAACTTCCCGTAGGAAAAAAGAGGGATCCAGGCACTCCAAGAAGCCTACTTTTCCTTCCTTCTGTTTCCGATAGCAGAGGGAGCTTTTCTTGGTGTGCACATCTTAAGGTTTGGCTGTTTGGGAGATTAGCTTAAGCAATTTCAGTGCTCTGCCCTTTAGTAGTTATTACTGGCATTTTAGAATTGAAGCTGTGGAGAATTGCACTGTAAAAGTTCACAGGAATTGCCTTAGTAAATCTTCATCAGTGGTACAATCACTGCTGCACAGACTGCTGCGATCACAGCAGAAATAGACATGGCCCCCGTTCCTCCATTAAAACAGGATTGAAAAAACTTCAGTCACCTCTACTGGATGTCAATCTGGCCCGCTTTTTAAAATCTCTTGTGAAGAAGATTCCTTAAACTTCTTTGCTGGCTGGTCCCCGTAGCACCTGTCCTGTTACCTTCCTGTGCTCTCAGGGTAGATAACTCATTTACATGGGAAGTAAGACAACACTGTAGTATCCTCTTAGTGTCTCCTTGATGGCTGGTGTGTCTGTGGAAGTAAAAGGAAACAATGGTGATGGGGATTAAAATAAAGAAACAAGGTGGGAAACAGAAGTCTGATCCTATATAGCTCTATGCTGGGTGATTTGATCCTGTATGTGAAACGCTACCCAATCTTGCCAACAGCTCAGGGGGTGGTGACTCCAGCCATTTCAACTGATGCTGCTTTGTTTAAGCTCAGGATTGCCAGGCATTTCACTCAGCAATCTTCTTGAGACAGGATGAAACAGCCCACCTGTTGTACTGTGTCCAGCTCTGGAGCCCTCAGCACAGGAGAGACATGGATCTGTTGGAGCAGGTCCAGAGAAAGGCCACAAAAATGATCAGAGGGATGGAACGCTTTTCCTATGAGGACAGCCTGAGAGAGTTGGGGTTGTTCAGCCTGTAGAAGAGAAGGCTTGGGGAAATCTTTCTGCAACCTTTCAATGCTTAAAGGACGCTCATAAGAAAGATGGAAGCAGACTTTTTAGCAGGGCCTGTTGTGATAGGACAAGGGGTAATGGTTTTAAACTGAAAGAGGGCAGATTCAGACTAGATATAAGGAGACATTGTTTACAATGAGGATGGCAAAACACTGGAAGAGGTTGCCTAGAGAGGTGGTAGAAGCCACATCCCTGGAAGCATTCAAGGCCAGGTTGGACAGGGGTCCGAGTAACCTGATCTAGTTGAATATGTCTCTGCTCGCTGCAGGGGGTTGGAATAGGTGTCCTTTAAAGGCCTCTTCCAACCCAAACTATTTGATGATTCTGTGAATGTGAGGACAGGTGTGGGGAGCTGTTTTTTTTATGATACAATGGATTGAATTAACCAGGAGTGTGAATTGGTTGTGTTGCAGGTGAAGAGATGCATACCTATTCTCCATCTTATGACAACGAGGGGACTTGCTGCACCACACAGTACTACTGGGTGGTAGAGGAGGCTCTGGCCCCCTTGTCCCCCTCCTTCCTGGGAATAGAGGGACAGAGGGCTGAACAGCTCTGAAAGGGAACTTTCCTGAGTTTACTGGAATGAGCAGGCTGGGAGTTACGTCGTTCCCTGCCCTCTTGTGGTTAATGTGGAAAAAATCATGTCTCTCTGAAGGGAAATGTATTTCGATCATGCTGTCCAGTCTGTATTAGTTAATGTTTTGCAGTGAGCTGCGAAAGCATAAAATGATATAAACTGTGGTGAATAATAATACTTAGCGCTTTATATATTCCAAGAACTCTGCAAATGCCAGGGTAAAATCACCCCTCATCACTTTCCTGAAGGTTCGTTACCTTGCATGCCTATTTCAAGCAGAAGTCAACAGCCCTTAGAAGCAAGGAAAGAAATGTCAAATTATAGATTTTAATTACAACCAAGATTAAATATGAAATGATAAAAATCCAGCCATTTCTATTTCAGTGTAAAATGGTACTTCTCTGATCAGAAGGTGGTAATTATATCAAACAAGGGGTTGCGCTTCTCCAACAAGGAAAAAGATTAGAAGTAGTTTTAACATTAAATGCCATGTAGTGTTTGTCATGTAAGTGCTAATGCTAAAATGCAGAAATCTTTCTTCCTGTAGATCAGTTTTGTCATTAAACAAAGTGCAACTTCTTAATCGATCTGAAAGAGCCCAAATTGAATACTGAGAATCTGGTTCTGCATTCTCGGATAAATTACCACCATGAAGAAATTTAAATTGTTTTTCTTCAGGTGATGGATTATGAGATGAGCACCCAGCAGTGCTTCAGAATAGGAGACGAGGACATCTCATAGAGTGACAGTGGGTGAGATAGCTTTAAGGCTCCATTTTGGCCATTTATTTTTGAAACATATGACTGATTGAACTGCTAAGGCATCTAGTTTCACGAGAGTATGGAATGATTGCCCAGGACTGTCAGATTGTATCTACCTACACTGTCAACAGAGAAGTAGGTAAAAACCCTGAATAGGAGGTGGTCTGAATTACTTTCCAAGGTGATGTGAATTACTCTGTAGAGTGTAAGTGCTGTGTAAGGAAACAGAGGTGCACCATGGAAGAGGTTCTCAGTGGTAACACTGTGGGGCAGATGTCCTCTGAAAGTGTCCTCATACTTGTGTGTGCTCTGGACCTTGGACATGTTCTAAATACACTCAGCAAGCGACCGTGGAGAAACTGTCATGCTCTACAGAAAATCCCACACCATGGGAGTGACAGGCAAACTGTAAAAGCTCAGCACAGAGAGTATCTTTCCTGCAGCATAGAGACAATTCTTCAGAATCATAGTTACTTTGGGAGTCACAGGACTCTGGCTGTTTGTTGCCTCTGTAAAACGTCTTTCACAGCTCTGTAGTTCCCTCACTCAGTTCCTTGCTTTAAGCTTAAGCCTGGATAGCATCCAAGTAAACTCAGCAGAGCAGGCAACAGTGCTCAATGATACACCCTTGACTAGGTTTCTGTCAGACCTGAGCCACAAGCATAACATTTTGCCACCTTCAAATGCTACCTCTAGTCTACTTCCAGCATGGAACCACAAGAGTGGCATGGAGTAATCAGATCAGCTGTGCTGGGCTCTCCCTTGGTATAAAGGAGAAATGTATCTCTCTGATGTAGGGTGGAATTAAAGAAATAACAAGAGCCTGAGGGAGGTGAAGAAGGAAGGAATATGAATCCACCCTTGATTACTTTCTTCCTTTACGAGAAGTGTAAGGGAAAGAAGTGTTGTGTTGTGTTGAACGGATGGCG
>NW_010323683.1:0-6095 GCF_000700745.2 Antrostomus carolinensis | reverse complement strand
TGCTGCCTCAGCAAATAGGTTTGTGACAGTAGGAAAAATCTGTTCTCAGGATATCAAGTGTCTTATTTTTGTTCTTTTCCTTTCAGATGCCCAATACATCACCTGCAAGATGCAGAACTGCAGTGAAGCCACTCGCAGCAAACCCTTTCCAGGCTATATTGACCATAACTCCCTGATTGTCCAGGATGATTATGTCTTTGTTCAGGTGCAGAACACCCTCTTCTCTTAATTTTTATGTTATATTATTCTATTTTATATTATTTTATCTTCCATTCCTTTGCATGTGTGTTCCCAAATAATCAGACAACACTAAATCCAAATAATAAGGGGACTGAGAGGATTGTATCATTCATTACAATGATAATAGTATTCCTTTTACCTCTAATATCTTGTCACTGTAGGGTCATAGAGTTCCTGGCTGGAGCATCCACCATATGTACAGGACTGCTCAGTGCTACTCCTTGTATTCTCATCAGCTCTCTAGGATTACTGCTCTAACCCCCAGCTTAAAGTGATGTGTCAGTCATCTGCTATTACAAGGGAATAAAGCAAAGCTTTTTTGAGCATGAGAGGGAAATAGAAAAGGAGGAAGGGAGTCAGAGGAAGAACCAAAGAAGGAGTAATCAGGCTTTATTGTTATGCCTCAGTTGTGATTATAGTGGAAAGGCTAAAGATGAGATATACTCAACCAAACTGTGTTACAGGTGAGAGCTGGTGAATAGATTTGAACTACTGTGGGTTTCATTAGGCTGCTGCCAGTGTCCATTTAATAGCAGCTGAAGAGGACAGAAATAACAACAGAATTGCAGGGAACATGGAGCTAAACTGGAAATCATTAGGCCTAAACTGGTCTTCCAGACAGTTTATATTCTACCATGCATGGGGATGGAGGGAAGAAAGAGAACTGATATTTTAAATTAGGTGAGTTGATTGCTAATTATAATCAGTTAATGATCTCAGTCATAAAAAACAGTTAAATCATCCCCAAATAAATCTGGGACATACATTCCAGAATAGCTTTTACACCTCGTGTGTCTGAGGCATAAATGAAATGTTGATGTGATAAGGAAAACAGCGGCAAGCATCACTGTTCAGCCACGCTCTCTCATTTCAGAATGACTATGTGTTTGTGGTTCAAGTGACACAGGAGCTGGGGAATTTCTCTTCATATGTGAATTGATTAATCACATCATCATTGCTGCCTTGGTTTTGTGCTCTTCAAGTTTGTTAGTCTTCTCTGTTCTGACCTGATGTTTTTACACACTGTAGAGAAACCAACCTCTTTGCTTCATCCAAAGTCACTGCTGGGGAGATTGTCTACCATTCTGGATAGCCCTTGTTTTTTGATGCATTTATCTTTCTGTCTACAAACTTTTGTATAGTGTTTCCAGTGCTGTTGAATTTTGTTTTTGTTCCACCTTCATGATAGGTGCATGGTGTAAGGATGAGTGTATGAGAAGAGGCAGCCTCTTACGATGTTCCCCTTAATCCCCAATGGGACTTTGTGAAACTTTATATATTCATGTTCCTAATGCAGTTTGAGAAGGTATCATGTAATATTTGGATTTTGAAAACTCCCATTTTGATCCTTAAACTTCCTAGAATTCTTAAACTGAAATAAGTGTATGTATTGGGTCTGGCTGGGCTGGAGTTTATTTTCCCCGCGGCAGCCCTCAGAGTGCTGTGTTTTGTATTGGTGGCTCGAGGGGTGTTGATAACACCCCAGTGTTTTGGTTACTGGTGAGCAGTGCTAGCACAGCACCAAGGCTGTCTCTCCAACATTTCCCCCAGTAGGCTGGAGGTGGGAAAGGTCTTGGGAGGGGACACAGCCAGGACAGCTGACCCAAACGGACCAAAGGGATATTCCATACCATATGACGTATGCTCAGAAATAAAAGCAAGGGAAAAGGAGTGGGAGGGGAGGGCATTCGTTACTTCCGTTTGTCCTCCAGGAACCGCAACGCGTATGCAAACCCTGCTTCCCGGGAAGCGGCCAGACATCACCTGCTGATGGGAAGTAGAGAATAAATATTTTGTTCTTTTGCTTCTGCGCGCGCAGCTTTGCTTTGCTTCTATTAAACTGCCTTTGTCTCAACCCACGAGTTTTTTTCTCTTGTGTTCCATCTTATCTTCTCCCCTGCCCAATTGAGGAGGGGGAGTGATAGAGCCGGCTTTGGTGGGCATCTGGCCTCTAGCCAGGGTCAACCCACCACAGTGTAACAAATTAAAGAGATAGTTCTTGCCAGTCAGTAGTAATTGACACTTCCAGGTATGAAATAATAACACTTTAATCTCTGGAAACAACCTCTGCTTTGTTGGAAGTAGTGAATACTCTGTTGGCTGGTAATTTAAAATGAGATTCTTCAAGAGATTACGTATGTATTTGGATGTATCTGGCTGGCAAGGAAGAGCTAAATAAGCGGCTGATGCTGGAACCTCTCTTATCCCAAGCACTGTTCTTCAGAATAGCCCTATACCAGACAGTAAAGGCTTGGAAGAGTAGATGAACACCCTGAACACCCTCCCCTAGACTTTCCTATCTTCCTTGATCTCTATCTAGCTTTTCTGCAGTGAAGGCATTTGGAATGAGAATTAGTAGGCTCAAAAGCAAAAGGAAATGTGGATTTATTTCTCCCACTACACCATGTTTTATTTACAGACTCACACTCTATCATAAGCAATGCTTCTGGTCTTCCTTCCCCTAACTTTTGCCTAATTCCCTTAAAAAAATGTTGAAGAGCTTTAGAATAAGAAATTGTTCGTATTTTACTTAATCTGGTATGAACCTAGCCTCTGTGTATCTTGTATTTTAAACTACTGCAGTGCATTTTAAAACACTTGCTACTAAAGAAAATTCTTGATAAGCCTAGGTATCAGGCAATTAAAGCAAAGTTCTGCATGGAGAATCCCTTGGAATATTTGTTCTTCAGTATCTTTCATCCGAGGATTTCAAAGTGCTTTACAAACATTGATTATACTTCAGCAGTACTGGAAGCCAGATAACATTGACAGCTTTTTTTCCTTCTATTTTTCCATGCTTTAATAGGTGGTAGGAAATGAAATCTCACATTGCTCTAACCCAGCATTTTCAAGGTCTTGCCATCAGTGTTTAGTGGTAAGATTAACAGAAATACCAAATCAACTGAGGTCCTTCTGCCTTCAGGAGCTGTGAATGCTTAGGTGATTTTGTAACAGATACATATGATGGCTTGTAAAAGGTCACACAGGAACCAAAGCTGGAGACAGAAATAGAAATCAAGTGTGATGTCTGCCAATCTGCTGACCTAACCAATAGTCTACATGGCAGCTCTGTGGATAGCAAAGAACAGACTGTTTTGTGGGAAGGGAGAGGAGAGCTGTGGTATCAGCAGGTGACATAACAGCCCAGGTGAAACCAGGACTTCACTTTCCCCAGATTTTCACCTGAAATTCTGGCCTTTGTGTCTTTTTACAGAAAATTGGATTCCTCTTGCTTTCTTTTTCAGCCAGTGTCAGTTGGATCAATGTTTATTCATCATCTGTAATAATGCTGCAGTTTTAAGCCATTGCCACCAACACTGTCGTATTTCTCTTGACAGCTCTTGCTTGATATTTTCCTTGATAATAATAATATAAAAAAATTAAAAATCCTGATGTTATCTTTCCTGCTTCTGTCATAGTTGACATCAGGAGGAAGACCACATTATTACGTTTCGTATAGGAGGAATGCATTTGCACAGATGAAGCTGCCAAAATACTCCTTGCCCAAGGTAGGTTGCTGTTGCTGGAATACCCATATGAACTAACAGGTATTTTGATTGTACAGAAGTTATTGAATCCAACACAAGTAACTGCAAGATTACATGCAATGAGTGAAAACATCATTCTTCTTTGATAGAACATTTGCAAGCAAGTAAGGACTTGAAACAAAGTCAGCACTTTGGCTAGTCAAGGACATCAGCATGAAATGTAGACAGATACCACAGCCCATGTCAATTACCATTTATTTATGGTTAGTTAATTAAGTTTTGGAGGGGACTCTCTTTTCTTTTTTTTGGTTTTAACATTCCGTTCTCCTGTCCCTACCCCGTGCAGGTTGCTTTTTGTGCTTTGCCTCGTTAGTAGATTTTAATGGGAATGAAGCAAAGAGATGTCTTTGTGTGTCTGCTCCATATCTTCCCTAATTAAGAACAATGGTGAATCAGCATTGGAGCTTGAAAGGCTATTGCTGCTTTCTGAAGCTGATTTTTTTGAAAGACCTCTATAAAATGTTAGCTCCATTTTGCAGTAATCACCATTTTGCAGCTGGGCTCCTAAGAGCTTCTTAACAAAAACAGAAGAATTTTTTTGAGGCCTTTCTATTCTTGATATAGTCTGGCTTAAATGAAATTTAAGCTCAAAGGTAGCAAATGATCTTGTGGATTCTATGTGAGGTCTAACATCTGGAGACAAAAGCATTCCCAGAAAGTAAGCAAGAATTGTCAAAAAAAAAAAAAAGTACAAGATCAGCCTGTTCCTAGAAGTTGAGAGTGCACCAGACTTTGTAGGTGGAAATATTCAAAGGGATAATTTGGCTAATATCGCAACTGGCTGTCTTTGATTCCTCAGCCTAGCTTACCTATTTGTAGAGAATTGGCTGGTTGACCTTCATAGAACCAGACTGCAGCTCAAACCGTGGCCTTCCATGTCATACCTTACCTACTCTGTTGCTCTGTTCTACCCTTTGCTCCTGTTTACATCACCTGAGAACCCAGTTTCCAAGACATTGAGGACCCTGACCCTAGAAGAAGCCATGATGTCTTCTTGTCTCTGACACAGGAGATCTGTGATCTGCCCTAAAATCTTCAGCCATGTTTAAAGATAGGTTTATTTGAAACTTTCTGTCCAAACGGGAAATAATTACTCTGTCAATTCTGATAAAATTTAAGCAGGTGTTATTTGAATTAGCCCTTACCAAAGGAGTTGCATTTTTATTGTGGTTATTGTAACACCCAAATCAAAATCATAATTTACAGCTGATTTACAGCTGATTCAGACCATCTGTAGAGAGACTGCTTGCTTTGAACTGGTTGTGTCCTTTAGCCCACACATGTTTTTCCAACTATCTGCCTTCTCAAAGAGACCTCTGGAGAGCCAGGGAAAAAGCACTACAATTAAATTGCAGTGTGTTCTTAGAGAATAGGAATTGAAGCAAAACATTTGTGTTATTTGACCCAAAGAAAAAGGCAGATATTTAAGGACCTAAGACACTTTTTCACAATCTCAGAATATCTTCAAAGACTGAAGAGCTACATTTGGCTTGGAAGGAGCTACAGTTCGGCTATGGCTGTCTAGGAGGCTGCTATCAAAGTAAGATAGCTGCTTTTATTAAAAATGCACAAAGCACTATACTATTCAGGGAAGTGAAAAAAACAACTTCTTTTATGACTAAATTCTCTTTTATCTCCTTCAGCTAAGAAAGAGGGGCCACATATGGTAAACAGTACTAAGTGACTTCTGGAATTGGAGATGGAAATATCAAGCTTTTTTGTCTCTGTATGTCACTCTTCCTAAACTGAAAGGATGTGATGGCAGACATCTTTAGCAGGTGATACTACTGCTCAGGCAGGAATGGCCTACAGCAAATCAAAACTAAAATATTCTTTTTGGCATTGATAGCCTGGTAGCAGGTTTGATTAAAAGCCTAAATGAACTTGAAACTCTCTCCCACACAAGACGATGCCTGCATTTGTGCATACAGGTTGTCTTAACCCTGTAAATGGTCTTTATTGAGACCTGTTAATTTCTGCAGTGATGTTGATCTGTGGTTGGTACTGCCTATTCTGTACCACAACACCACAATGTGGGCTCTTTCACAGACTCTATAATGTTACTTATGATAACCACCTTAAATACACACAGGGTACATTCACTCAATTTTAGACCAATGCTCTGGGCAGACATCTGTGAATACTGAAGCAAACTAAGCAATTTCTCTTTTAAAAACACCTGTCCTTAACTGTTGGGCTGAATACCGATGGAATGGGTGCCTGTGGTACCTTTGTTTTAAATTCATCACTTTCTTTCAATCTCAGGATGCACATCGTGATGGAAGAAGCAATAACCACAAAACAATC
>NW_010323682.1:0-1358 GCF_000700745.2 Antrostomus carolinensis | reverse complement strand
GAAAGCTGGGGAAGGACTTTTTACAAAGGCATGTACTGATGGAACAAGACGAAATGGATTTAAGCTGAAAGAAGGAAGGTTTAGATTAGATATTAGGAAGAAGTTCTTCACTGTGAGGGTGGTGAGACACTGGAACAGGTTGCCCAGAGAAGTTGTGGATGCCCCCTCCCTGGAAGTGTTCAAGGCCAGGCTGGATGAGGCTTTGAGCAACCTGGTCTAGTGGAAGGTGTCCCTGCTGATGGCAGGGGGGTTGGAACTAGGTGATCTTTAAGGTCCCTTCTAACCCAAACCATTCTATGATTCTATGAAATTAAGACATTTGCATTGTAACACTTTGCTAAATCTGGGTCCCAGAAAACAAAATATCATGAACAGGGCAGAAGCATCAGGGGTTATGTCAACCACTGGTTACAAGATCCTGAAGTTGTAAGTCCAGTGCAACATGCTTATGAAAGAAAAACTATTAAAAAAAACTCAAAGACAAACTTCTGAATCACAACAAGTTATCATGAAAAAGTAGTAAAACCTTGTTCTTGAGATTGTAGAATTATCTTTATTATAGAAAAAATATTCTTAAATGATTTATGACTATTTAGAGAACCTAGACTTGTCCAAATAAAACATATTCTGTCAGCCATATTTTCTCCTATGCTACAGTAACTGCCTTGGGGCTATGGTGGTGACTGAGGGTTAAAAAACTGGAGGTGCAATATATCTCGATTTTGACATAGCATTTCCACCAGCAATCTATGAAATCAAGTATAGATTAAATTATCATACAGTGGATGAAAAAGTGATTGCTTTGGCTTCCAAATTGGTTTTTAAAGGGATCTATTCTAAGCCTGATTCCACTCAATGCTTTCTTGATGACCAGGAAGAGGTATGAGAGAATATGCTTATATATTCAGTAATGATACTAACTGGGACTGTTAAGGATAGAATTCATCATAGCGCTGAAAACTGAATATGACTGAAATAACAGAAGTAAATAAAAAACAAATGTAAAGTTCTACGTGCTGGAAGGACAGATCAAGTATAAGACATGGGATAAAATATGTAAGCTGTTCTATAGCAAAAGAAGCTGGGGAATTATAGCAGGTAATAAACATATTTTGAAGCCAGAACATGGCATCATTTCTGGTACACTATATGTAGTGCTGGTGAAATTTGTCTGGTGCACGCCATTCAGTTTTAGGCATAACAAATTGGAGAAGGGTGGAAAATATCAACAAGAATAGTAGAAGTGCTACAAAGCTAACCAACAAAGAAAAGCAGATCCACTTGGGGAAGAAGTCTTCTCTGGAAAGAAGAGAATAATAGTTGAAAATACATATATACACATTGTAAGAGTGTGTGTA
>NW_010323681.1:0-1748 GCF_000700745.2 Antrostomus carolinensis | reverse complement strand
CCCTTCCAATCCTAACCATTCTATGATAGGAGATCAGGGCTTTAAAGGGAGACAAGTACCTATCTAGAGGCTGTGGAGGGCTGGTGAGTATGAAGTTACAGCGAACTTGTACCAAACACTTGCGTTTGGTCCTTGGGATGTGTCCTTGGTGAACATTCTTGGTGTCTCAGGACCATGTTTTGCACACCAGGCTCTTGTATTTTTCATTGTTCAACCCTTCTTCTGGAAAGAACACAAGGACATGCAATAAGGCTGCAGAAGAGCATATGTGCCCGGGTGCTGGAGGTACGTCCTTGACTTGTCAGCGCTCAGGAATATCCGTATGGAAACCGGCGCTTGTGGAGATGGGAACCATCCCGACTGAAGTCAAAGCAGATGGGATGCACAGGCTGAACCAGCCCGTCTAGTTTATACTTTATTAATTAGACATGTTATCGCAGTCATCTCTTATTTTCTTTCCTTTTCTTCTCTTTCCAAACCAGTTCTTCTGCTTCTTTACCCGCAGAGGTACTAATGAGGAGCACAGTTGGAATCTTTTAAGACTTCCATGGCGATGTTTCTTTGTCGTGGTTTATATTAACGCTGTAAAAAACTTTGAGGTGAGAACTTGGTGGAGTTTTACGAGCTGTAAATACGATACTTTACGAGTATCATAATATTTGGAGTTGATGGTACTGTCCTGGTAGCACATCCTCCTACCATGTGCTGTTGGTGTTTGTAAACACCTCCACCCCACGCGTTAAGCTGTGCGGCTCTTACCGTGGGATGCTTAAAAACTTAGATGGATTGAATAGGTTTAGATGAGATATTAGGAAGAAGTTCTTCACCGTGAGGGTGGTCAGACACTGGATCAGGATGGCCAAGGAAGTTGTGGCTGCTCCTCCCTGGAACTGTTGAAGGCCAGGTTGGATGAGGCTTTGAGCAACCTGGTCTAGTGGAAGGTGTCCCTGCTGCTGGCAGGGGGTTGGAACTGGATGATCTTTAAGGTCCCTTCCAACCCAAACCATTCTATGAAAGGTGACTGGATAAACACCTGGAAAAAATCCCTGGGGAGGAACAACGCTGGAGACTGGGAAGTCTTGTGGGGAGAAAATGGTACGTGCTGGTGTGGGTCTGACCTTCCTTCCTAGATCTGCTGCTGGTTGATGTTGAAGGTGATGAATTGAACACATCTTAGATGTGCTCTGTCATGTTTATTTGGACAATCTCAGACTGTAACTGTGCATGTTCATTTTTAAGGTCACTGAAGGAGGAAAAAACCTTTTGGAAGTTAAAATGCTCAGGTAGGAGCTGGGAATACAGGTTTCCCAGATTTCCCTTTGGACTTCTATCCCCTGGCAGGTCAGTATCTGCATCCTCAATGGCAGTGCTGTTATCTGTGTGCGGAGGGTGAAGTGGAGTGTAAAACCCTTCAAGTCTGATGTGGGAGATGGCAAAACCCCGTAAAGCCAATTTGTGCCTTCCAGCCACGTGGGGCTGGTTTACAGCTGCTGTTGGGGGGGTAAAGGGGGGTTCTGTGGGTTTGTGTTCTGTCTAACAAGATTCTGGGGAAAAACACGTCTTCACTGAATGAGGCACAGGATCTGCCCTGCACAAATGGAGGAGAAATGGCTGTTACTGATCGGATTGTCAGATGGCTTGGATACTGCACAGATCCCTCACCTTACAGCAGGACAGGATGGTGACCATGTACAGGTTCTTCCCTTGCTCACCCACAGAATCCCCAAATTGCCTTGATTGGAAAAGAC
>NW_010323680.1:6243-19391 GCF_000700745.2 Antrostomus carolinensis | reverse complement strand
GGGAGAAGGTGTTTTAGTTTTTGTCTTTTTTTTTTCTCACCATCTGTGAGGAACATCTCAGTCATTAACTATTGTACCAGTTAGTCTTTACAGTATGAAATTGTATGAACTTTCTTAAGAAATACATATGGTCCACATTGTATATTGCATAGTCACACTTAAGTAAGCAGGACTAAAAGACTCCAGCTCCTTGGAAGGAGGAGGACAGCTCCTACCCTGAAGAATAAAGTGTAGCCCTGGACTACCAAAATAATCCCAGCACCCTAGGCCTTCCAACACCTCTCTGAAGCCCTCATATTATCTAGCATCATAGCAGAGGAAGACTTGGGGGTACTTGGTGGATGAAAAGCTGGACATGAGCTAGCAATGTGTGCTTGCAGCCCAGAAGGCCAACCACATCCTGGGCTGCATCAAGAGAAGCATGGCCAGCAGGTTGAAGGAGGCGATTCTGCCTCTCTGCTCCACTCTGGAGAGACCCCACCTAGAGTACCGTGTCCAGCTTTGGAGTCCTCAGGACAAGAGAGACATAGGTCCGTAGGAGGGCCACAATAATGAACAGAGGGATGGAACACCTCTCCTATGAGGAAAGGCTGGGAGAGTTGGGGTGCTCAACCTGGAAAAGAGAAGGCTCGTGAGAGACCTTATTTTGCAGCATTTCAGTATTTAAAGGGGGCTTGTAAGAAAGATGAGGACAAACTTTTTATCAGGGTCTGTAGTGATAGGACCAGGAGTAATGGTTTTAAACTAGAAGAGGGCAGATTTAGACTACATATAAGGAAGAAATTTTTTACAATGAAGGTGGCGAGACACTGAAACAGGTTGCCCAGAGAGGTGATAGAAGCCCCATCCCTGGAAATAAATCAAAGTCAGATTGGACAGGGCACTGAGCAACCTGATCTAGTTGAAGATGTCCCTGCTCACTGCATGGGGGGTTGGACTAGCTGACCTTTAAAGGTCTTTGCCAGTTCAAACTGTTCTGTGATTCTATGATCACTAATGGCTGTAAAAGACTGAAACCTTTCAAGTGTTCTTAGCATTAGCAAGCAATTTTCAGGAAGCTATTTCTAGGGAATTAAACTACTATAACAGAAACTTCTTTGACTGTTATAAATCATTTCTTCAGGTAAAAGTTTCATAGGTGATATTTACTGAGCCAACTAATATATTATAAAGTTAGAAGAAAAGAATTACAGAATAGATGACTGATTCATTTGAAGGACCATATTCTGGCATAAACTGTCATATTCTCTCAGTCCATGAACTGGGTGATTTTGTCTTAATTATATACTCTTAAATCCACTGCTGTAATTAATAAATCTCGCCACTGTGCATTTTGGGGTTTGCTATTCTCAGGGTTAACTTTATTGCTACTCTCTGTTGAAAGTACACTTTCATAAGGGCAATTTATTTACAGCTAAAACTGAAAGAGATGATTGCAGAAAATTTCAGAATGTTGAAGATAGTTGCTAATTAGAGCTATCATGAAATATCTGAAGGACTAAGTGCATCTGCAAATCTGAGGGCTTTGCTAGAAGACTGGGGGGAAATAAGAGTTATGGAAAACAAGCTTATAAGTACAGCACGGCAAGGCACTGGCCCTAGACTGAACTTAAATCAACACTTCTGGGAAATCAGCAGATTCCTCTGACAGCAGGCGATTTGAAAGCCGGTTAACATATGAACTGCAAACAGGACATGCAATAAAATGTCACTGTTCTGTTGAAAGATAATAAAACTGGAAACATTTGCAATATAATTTAAAATGGGAAAGAGGTGCTGTTCTGCTAGTCTAGTGATGATCATGGTATTTGGGCTGGGGCAAGGCTTTCCCTGTTTTTAAGGCTGCAAAGGCTAATCTGACATCAGGGACCAGGTAGGAGTCTATTATCTAACAGGTCTGGGAAGAACCAGGAATAGGAATGTTGGTAAACACTGTCACCTCCAGCTGGAGTGACCTCAGCATAATTCCTGCTTGGGGGCTTATGGAGCAAGAAAGGAAATGCAGTTAGGCCTGCTGAGGAAGGAAGAATATCCGGGAAGGAGCCATGTTACTTTCAGCCATATTGATGTTACTCATCAGTGTAAGAAGGCTGGAGGGTAACCTCCACACACATGTGTGGGGGCAAATATTTGCATCACAGTCCCCAGGCAATTTAACACTTAAAAGGTGGGCCATGTATTTTGAGCAGATTAAACATGACAGTTGAAGTGGTTATAGTTGCAGGATCAATCAAGTGATGACGTACACACTGAAATTCCTCACCATGTAAGCAGTCAAAAATTTTTGGTTCAATTATATTCAGTGTAATTTCCACCATTGTATCGGGCAGATGCTTTAGTAATTGATTTTCACAGTAGAAGAAGGAAAGGTAGCCTGTAACAGAGGAATTAGTGCTGGCCGCAAGCACATATTTGTGCTATACTTTCTAAGGGATGACCATCAACACAGCCATTTGCTGTAAGGCACAATCTTGCCTGCAAAAGCAATGCCTTTTTAATATCTAATACACCCTTGTATTAAACCAGCTCTTGTTTATTATACCAGTGATATACAAGAACATCAAATTAGTCCCTTCCACCTTTATTGTTGCATTTTCCACCACACTGTATTAAGATAGCTCCACATTGTGCTGTTTTTCATGCCAAGAGACAGTATCCATGATTAAAGCCCTATGATCTTAGTACAGTGCTAGTTTCAGCCACAATTCAGGTATAAAATAATTAGTATTTACGTTTGTGCTTCATATGAAGGAATAAAACAGATATGTATACATAATCCTATGGTTTTCTTTAGGAACAGTAATTTCATACAAAAGTCATGAAGTTTGCATTTCAGTATGTGATACTGGTATGATAGCAAAGGTTGGTAACAAAGCAGTAAATATTCCCATCACTTTGTCTGTTCAGTGTACACAGGAATGGCACTGGGAGTATTTGCATCATACTGTGACAGAAGATCAACATTTTGCTATGGGACTAGAAATGGTATCAGTTCTTCAAGCAAATGTCAAACATATTGCCATCATTTAATATGCATAATATTTATCTTATTCATTGACAGAGCAACAGTAATCAGCAAAATCTATGTAATTTAGTTAATTTTGTTTCTGTTTTCAGATAGGTTGGTTATTGATTAGTCAATTTGATCATAGGGGAGAACTTCCAAGGTATTGTTTCAGAATAGGGGTAAGCAGATCTAGAAATTGCATAATTCAGTTCATGATGTTGGAAGGCTAGCACCTTTTCTATATACTGAGGTTTTGACGTTGCAGGCTGCAAGGTAAATTTTGAGATAAATACCAAAACAAGCTAATTCAGGCACTGTCTGCAGTCAGACTCTCAAGGAGCAAAGATTTGCTTCAGATTTCTTTACATATAACTTTGATACACTGTTGTCTGAGGATAACATACACCATGTGTTTATTTTATGGATAGATATTGCTACCCAAGCACATCTGGGGATCAGTTTTTCAAAATACTTGCATTAAGTGATTTGCTTCCCTTTTACTTCAAGTTTGAAGGTACCTGGGCAACACTTCTATGTAGGTAGTGAACTACTTTTAAAACTAGTCAGCATTAGGCACCAAAATGCCTTGACAGTCTAGTGCTTTAATATTCATTTTTAGATTAAATTTATTAATTTATGGTACTTCAAGATTATTTTTCCAGAGGAGCAGGCTTCCTTGGTAAAATAAAAGCCCTTGCAAATCTTCTGATGAAGGTCAGCATAGAAAAGGATTTTTGACATGGGACTTAATGGTGCAAAAATTACTGAGTGTGGTAAGAAAGTCTGCAGGTAATACCATTGGCCTGGATAACTTTCTCATTGATTTTTGGGTAATTTTTCTGTACTTAGTTTACTCACTTTTACTGGAAACCTTTAAAAGTAATCACAGCTCAAGGCCAGCTGCCAAATGGATTGGAAACTGAACTTATTTCAGTGCATCACTTCTGTAGACAGGTTGTTTTCTGCTATACACCCACCTCTAAGTTGAATCGTACACAATTGCTGCTGAAGTTCTAGTGCCTATTACACACTCTGCTGTCCTAGGTATCCTATATTTAAGCACAATCTCTTTTGTTAAAGACATCTTACAGTAACATTCTTCCTCATGGAACACCACTGAATCGCTTGCTCTTGTCAACCTTCATAAAACAAGATACAAATTTCTACACGTTTCAATTGAGTCTAATTATTTTCTGTACTTCCAAAGCTATATATGGAGACTTATTACACTGAATAACATTTCTTTGGCATTCCCTAATAAATACAGTGTGGGTTTACTTTACTACAACACTGAACTTTTATTTTACCCTTTGGAGGGAAGCACAAGTGACAAAACTCCACTGCAGCTTCTCCTATTTGTTGGACGTTTAATAATTTCAACTCTGTCATTACTCATTGAGACTGGATTTTCACAGATATCAGTTGGTCTTTCTGAAACACTAATATTTGTATAGTATCTTTTCTAACAAGTTACTAGGAGTTGAATGACTCAGCTTTAACAGTCCTCAATACACAATTCTGGACAATATCAGAAATCAGTACATCACTTCTCAGTAGATGATTCAGATAATCCATTTAAATGTTTTTAAACCTACTGTCAGCAAAAGAAGCTTTAAGGAAAAAAGTTGTTGAATTTCCTTTATCTGATTAATTTCATTCTCTAATTCCTAGTATATATAGTCCATTTCATTCTGCCATTTGGGGGATTGGACTAGATAATCTTTTGAGGTCCATTCCAATCCCTAACATTCTGTGATCCTGTGATTCTGTCTGCTTACTACCATGTACACCAAATAATCTTAAACACCATTATAACAGGCTTAGAGACAAACATTGTTGTGTCTACTATGTCGTTGGTGTCATCTTTTTTTTTTTTTTTTTTTTTTTAACTTGCTAAGAAGTTCACTCTTCTTTCTTTTGCCTGTAAACAGGTTCAGAATTAAATAATCTGATTTCAATATCTCAAACATTCTGTGAAAGGACAATACAGCATAAATATGCAAATTTTCACGAGGAAGCTTTATCCGTGCACAAACAAAAAAGATGGATAGCATAGCTTTAATTCTACTGTAGCTGAAGTAATAGGATAAATTTGATTGTATATGGATTAAGCAATACTACATAAGCAGAAATATTAGTCCAGTCAAATTACAAGCCTAAACACTTATGTCACTTGTATCATTAAAAATGATGCAGTGCATCATTACTACGCAATGCAGTGAAGTAATTTCCCAGAAACAAACATTGTTGAAGCTTACAAATGACTAGATTCAATATTTACTAAATCCTCTGATGTAGAGAGTGTAATTTTTACATTTTTTAAAAAAGACTACTTGTACCTCATTTTTACAGTAAGATGATGTATAATGGCAAGCACACTGAAAGAGTAAGTGGTGAGAGAATCCTGTCCACCAGAAAAAGTTTCTGTGGAATCTTATGCAGAATTGTGTAGAAACCCAGCATTAGCATCTTAATGGAGTTACTGTCAATTTGCACTATCAAGAAAGGACTAAATATTTGTAGAACAAAAAAATCTGGATTAGCAATGATCACTTATTAAGCGATCCAACTAGTTTACCCAATATTCAGCTTTGGATGGTGAGTTGATAAATTTCTGCCTCTAGGACTCATGTGATGTTTTTCTTTCAACTCAAGATATCAACATTTAATTTTACTGATAACTGATTTTTTTTTTTTTTTCACGTGAAAAACAAAAGAAATACTACTGGTTCCAATGCTGAACATGGAGAGACAGATAGAAATTATTACTGGTGGGTCTGGGGAAAAAAACCCCAAACACTAAGAGAGGCGAATGTCCATTGTAATTTATAGAGTAATGCACAATCCTATAAAGCACTTCAGTGGTTATGTTTTTGAATTTTTGCAGAAGAAGAATTACCTCTGTGCCCTTAAGGAAAGGTATAATGATAGGGGCAAGAGCCATGTAAAATAAAAATATAAACTACAAAGCCGGGTGATCATACTACATGTGTGCACCAGGAGCAAATAGTACCTTAGATTACACCTCATCGCACACCACAAAAAGGTTTGCCACAAAGGCACGTAAAGGGAAAAAGATCACAAACATTCAGACAAGGGAACTAACATTGTCTTTTCAATTTCTGATGGTGTCCTAGTCAGTCAAATGATTGGAAGTCCCGAGCCACTTATATCAGATCTCACAAGTGTCCAATACATTGTAAGTCATGTGACAGGACAGGCATCAAGAGAATCAAGTGCTTTATGTACTAGTAGTTTCTTAGGACTAGTCACATGACTTCAAAATTTCAGTCTTGTTCTAAATTAGAGATTGTTAAACTTTACAGTAGAATGATATACACCACCAGAAGATTTTGAAAATAATGTTCCTACATTAAAATACTTCAACATTCTAACCTAAAGCAACTTTATTTGCAAATTACTTGCTATTTTCGTTTGGAAAGTACTTTTGTAGGAGTACTTTTGAAAGAAATGTGAAGCATATATAACATGCTGAATGCAGAGGAGAATATTAGCACATATTATCGGGGTCATCTAGGAAGCCTTTTCTCAAAATGTTTTTGTAAGTGATGACAGATGCAGACAGATCTCCTATCACACACTTTGTGACTGTCTGCAGTCACAAGTTCCACTTCAGTCCCTATTCCTCCTTTCTGTGTTGTATAAGAAGGATAAACACCCCAGTCTACTCCCCCAACTCTACTTCCCACACCTAAAATCAACCCTCATTGTGCAGAGCTTTGGCCAAAGAGGTCTAGCTATATGTTTCAGTCAGATTTTGGATTTGATATATCAGGGCTACATGCTGAGTAGATACTCCAGCAGAATTGCTCAGAAATGAAAACCAAGTCTGTTCTTAAGTGTTTGCAGTTGATTTACAACCCAGCAGTGTATTCCAGTATTTCAACTTCCTGTCTTCCTTTATATTACTTCTCTGTGTTTTTGGTGAAAAAATATTGTCTATGGCCCTAACCAATTGCTAAAATTTAGTAAGTTCCTCTTGGAGTCCTTCATGGCAACCTGCATGTTATTTTATAAATGAAACTTTGTCATACATTGAATAATTACATTGTAATTCTTAGATGTAACAAGACCAAACTGATCTGCAGTTTTCTTACTGATCTTTGACTGCCTAAGGTGTTACCAAGTTGTTAACTAAAAAGGCTGCTGTAATAAATTCTTTATTATTAACATCACAGCTCAATCGACTTCATAAACATCAATATATTATTTAAATTCTTGTATACAGACATATATTGATGAAAAATCTGTTCCAGATTTTCTTTATTTTTATTTTGGTCAGACACTGGAACAGGTTGCCCAAGGAAGCTGTTGATGCCCCCTCCCTGGAAGTGTTTAAGGCCAGGCTGGATGAGGCTTTGAGCAACCTGATCTAGTGGAAGATGTCTCTGCTGATGGCAGGGGGGTTGGAACTAGATGATCTTTAAGGTCCCTTCCAATCCCAACCATTCTATGATTCTATGATTTGCCAACTACTGAAAATCAGTTTGCAAGTCCAGCGTAGGATGTTGGTATTGCATCTTTTCAACAGTCAATCCAAACAAAGTGTTTTGCAGAAAAAATGTCAGGGCCCATCTGAAGCAAAGCAAAATCAAACAGACAAACACAAACATAATCAGAACTTGTTAACAAAACCACATCATGTTAAAAAAAAAAAAAAAAGAGAGAGAGAAGACATGGAAAAAGCAAAAACAAAACCCAGCCGGTTGTACAGAATCCTACTGGTCAAATTCTTAACACTTTTTAATGTAACAAAAGATAAGATGGTTCTAGGGTTGTAGTTTCTTTTGCCAGTACATCTGGAGACAATATTTAGGTCCTAAAGCTGGGAAGAAATAGAAAATTAGTATGTTGTAAGTTCCTGAAGAGTAATTTTAATGAAATCATTATACTGAAAGGCATATAGGAGAGTGACAACTCCTGAAACTCCATCTTCAAAGTTTTCTGAAATAGATATTAAGATGAATTGCACCATTAATACTAAAATGAAAATGATGTTATTTAAAATGTAAAATTTAAATACATAAATATAAGTTACTGGCCATTTAAAATGGCTTGTGGTACAAAATAATTTTCTAATAGAAATTTTAAGATAAAAATAAATATTTTTTTCACAAAAAACGTAATTACTTTCACTGCCACAGCAGGTTCTCGGCAATCAAGTAAATTTGATTCTATACATATAAAGAGGATCAAAAGATACCACATAATCAAATTCAAGAATGATAACAATAACATTGTAGATAGATTCAATAGCGTGACTCGGGAAATCCCCAAACCACTAAATCCCAGAAGAACACGTCTGTAAACTTGTCTTTTTCCCTAAGCGTTTGCTATCAGTCGCACCCAGGAATCCTGCCTAGGCCTTCATTCTGGTGCAGTGCAGTGTGTGCCTCCTGTGCTGGACAGGCTTCGTGTACATGTTCTAAGGTAAATTCTGCTCTTTTTCTCTAAGTTTCTACTCGTCTCATTCTACTGAAGTCATATGCAGGAAATCCATCTGTAGATTTGTAAATTTTATTTTTAGTATATCAGATCAATGTACTTTATGATTTGTAGCACAAACACTCTCCTGCCTCTCCCCCAGCCTCGTTGTAGCCAAGCACTGCTGGCCTGTGCTGCTTTCTGCATCCACTTCCCATAGGAATTCTCTACATCTGCATCACTAAGCATTCAATTATGAAGTTGATCCCCTTCCTCAAAACCTTTTCCCATCTCTCCTTTTACTAAACCCCTCTGCCTTATGTTCTCAGTAACTACCTTACCAACTCCGCAATGTAACAGAGAGTAGGCTGTTACCAGCTGTCTCCCAGTGAAAGCCATACTTTACCTTGGATACCTTCTGACTTGTCAGACCTACTTTGGAGCTTGCTACACCACTGTCATAGCAGGGCCCAGAGGAGACAGGAGAAAATACACTGGGCAAGGTGTCACCAGATGGCATAATGTATAACTGTCAAAGTTACTCTTACAGTAGGAAAACGAAGGAAGAAATAGGCTGAATGGCTACATAGGCCTCTTTTTAATTTTTTTTAAAAAAGCAACAGGGATGTGATGATCCTGTCCCAGCTCCATTGGGCTACCTGCCACAGTGTTTGATCCAGTGGCTTTAGCTGGACTGCCAGGCAGTTAGAAGAAGGATGGAGATACTTTAGTGGTTCCATGAGCTGGCGAGACTCAGCAACCCCCAGAGGTACCCTCCACCTTTCACCAACACTGCTTCCAGATCAGCAGCTGTTTACACAGCATGGAGGAGCCACAATGAGATGAGGCTCAACCCTCCTACTGCCAGTGGGAAGATGGTACATTGCCAGTGTACGTGTAGCTGTGCCCACTGTAGTCATTGCCATTTTGGTATCTGGAACCCAGTGTCTTCTCTGTCTGACACACAATTAACACCCTCAAGAAAAAGATGGGGAAAGGAAGATTCAGAGCAGTAAATACCCTGGTGCATCAACTCTTACTCTTTTCTTGCTGTATTCCAAGCCTGTTCTGGAAACGTTGTACTTGGCCCACTCCTATGCACACATCCAGCTTCCTTTGTATGCCAGATGTGCCTTGGCTACACTGATGACAATTTGACAGCAGACTGAGAAATGCTTCCAGGACATGGAAGGATCCTGTCTTCACCTGTGCCATCTGTGACTAAGAGTCTGCTTTTACTGGTTGGAGCTGTTGCCTACATGAATACATCAAGGGAACCATCTGTTTTGTGCTCTGATACAGGGTTCCATTGTAGGGCTGGTGAGAGAAAGTTGTACAGTATCGCAAGAACGATGTGCCCATGGCTGTCTCTGTATAGATGCTTACTGCAGCCTTTCCACATGAGAGATGCTTCTTACTTGTTAAAGGAATTTCTTCGCTCCAGGTTTCCCACAGCAGAGTCTCAAATGGCAGATTCAGGAAAATAAATAATTTAATGGAGCGGTACAGCAAAAGGAGCAACTCAAGCTGGGTACCTCTGGAGAAGGACCCAGAACAAAGAGATCCCTGGGCATTTATGCCCTTACAGTCTGTGCACCTGTTCTTCACACGCTGTTCACGAGCCTTGCACATGCCTCTTGGTCCAATCGTAATTTCTGGTCTGGAGTCTTCTTGTTCCTTATTGGGTTCCTTCTCTATCTCTAGGTGGGCCTCCCTTGGTATTATCTAGATGGGTTACAGCTTCCACTGACAGTCGTAGCTTCCTTACCCCAATTTTCACTGGTTTTAGGGCTTTCCTTCATGTGACTAAGCAACAGTTCAAGAGAAGTTCAATTTTTCTAGGTGAAAGTTTGGAGCTTGTGGCCTTAAGGCTTCAGTAAATCTAGCTACTCATGCTAAGTAAGTTATGCTAAACACATAGTATATTAAAATGCTCAGAGCAATGAATTCTGTTTAAAATGTAACTTATTTAAGTCAAACAACTAGTATTCCTTAACATTCCTAATACACAATCACTTTCTGGGCTCTTGATGGGTACAAATTTCAGCTATAACAGTACAGAATCATGATGGCAGCAAGCAGTGCCCTCTGCTACAGCAGCCATAGCAAGCTGCAGGTGACACAGATGATGACTTAGATAGCACAGCCTGTTCTCAGCTCTGTCTAAGGTGTACTGTTATAGGTAACGCTTTTCTTCTAGGCATGCTCCAAGAACTGTGAGGAAGGTCAGCAAAACTTGACAGTCTCTAGAGTTAGCCTTGGACCCCACTCCTATAACAGCTGTGCTGGACCCCTGAGAGACCACAACTGGAAGAGGCCTGGAAGGTAGGTTTCTTCTCCAGAGGCTAAGGCAGAAGCAGGGAGGTGCAGCTGAAGTGTAGAATTGATGGCTGTCATCTTTCAGTGTAGGCCAAGACTCAGGTGTACCGGGTTGCCTGAGGCAATGAAGTAGGAGCATGAAGACTAGATACTTTGTATGTGTGTACACTTTATGCACAGGAAGCTGCAGATAAACTCTATCTCCTCTCTATCAGTTACTCCCTGATGCCTTTGGCTGATACTAGGTCAGATCAGACTTAAACAAGCCTCTGTTTTGGGCTACAAATAGGCCAGCTTTGCTCACAGTTATTAATTTTGGTAGGATCTCTGAAGGGGAAACTACAGAAGATTAAAAAGTACCAGAAAGTGGTTATCTTAAAAGCAGCTTCTTAGGAGAATTAAGACAATAGCGTCTTTTTACCATGTCCAATCAAGAACGCATACTAATCACACTTCTCATGCAAGCAATATAGGATTTGCTTACTTCATTGAATCAAAGAATCATAGAATGGTTTGGGCTGGAAGGGACCTTTAAAGGACTTCCTCCTGTCCAGTATAGAAAACATGCAATTTTTAAAAATTTCATTTTTAAAATTTTCTACTCTGCCTCTACATAGCTGTGATCAGTTAAAATTACCAAAACATGGATTGATATTCAGAACTTTTTCATCCTGTGTTGTTTTACTCATTTACAGTTTTACTGCTTTCTTAAGTGATCAATAATCAACTTGATTATTCATAGAAGCAGAATATTTCAAGGACTGAGGTAGCACCACTGTGAAAACACATCTTTGTAACATATCCCAAACGCACCAAATGTCTTAGAAATGTGTGTGGAAGGGCAAACAAACAATTCTTTCAGCATGCAAACATTAGCAATATAAGCATCAAGTCCTGAACATGGCCTTTGGCACTTCCCTAGCTGCTGGAAGAAAAATCAGATGAATAGTGCATAACCTGAATTCCCGCTGATGCAAACAGGAACACTGAGTGCATATAACAGCAATTTCAATCAACATTTGTACCATAGAGGAAAGAAAAGGTTCCCTTTTTTGCCCTTGTAAAGGTATAAAGAAGAGACACAACATAGGTTCATCTCACATTTAGGAGGGAGCAGAATACAGATAGTGGGCTCCTGTTATTCAAATCAATTCTTCCTCCATCTCAAAATTACACTTCATTTTTAGTTTTTAGTGACAAATGTATCCTGACAGCGTATTTCAACAGCATGCATTCTTTGTAGAATTTCCAAACAAAAGATATACTCTTAGTAGGTTCTGGAGCCATGTATCATCATATATTTAAGATACATGAAGATTCTTCTTAAGGTAACAGAACAAAGTTCAGATGGATTCAGATGAACTTTTCTGAAGATGTTCGTGTTTGCTACATCCCCTATTGGAAATACAATTGTTTATCTTAAGACTTGTGCTGTACTTTGCTTTAATAGTGACTAAGTTGATAATGCTGGTGCTGTTAGAACTTTAAAAAAAAAAAAAAATGACATCCCTACTATGTTTGAATCAAAATGAAGGCTAATCATCTGGAACAGTAAGAGGTTAAGTCAACTTCATTTTAAATTTCGTTTGACTATGTTGTAATCAATTAAGTTCTGAGACTCTAAGAAAAGAACATTTTATCCCTGATTTTATATTCCCCAATGGTCTATTTATATTAAAATGACTGACAGAATTACAACCTATTTATAATACATTTCTCACATACTCTTCATACAGAGAGAGCGTTAAGACACAGATCTGTTCTGCAGCTACCATTAATTGTAAGAGAAATATTTTCTTGTTAGATTGTTCAATGAAGCAAGTTCTTTTCTTCCTGATAACAGTTATCCCAAAGGAAAAATGAAAAAAACCCAAACAAACCAACCAAAAAACAATCAAATAATATCAACTAACAGTACTGAAAGCTCCCCCTTTTTTTTAACCTCTTAAAAACTCATTCTACAAAGGAACTTCAGAGTCTGGGTATGTCACTTCTATGAACAGGACTTCCAGCTAAGCTAAACCTATGTCCCT
Source organism: Antrostomus carolinensis (assembly GCF_000700745.2). Classification (NCBI taxonomy): domain Eukaryota; kingdom Metazoa; phylum Chordata; class Aves; order Caprimulgiformes; family Caprimulgidae; genus Antrostomus; species Antrostomus carolinensis. The sequence goes on along the minus strand of NW_010323680.1, from coordinate 6,587 downwards.
TGGAAAGGAATTTAGACAGGACATTCCACATAATCTGATAGGTATTTCCTAGTTGAATTACTCAGGTAGAACTAACTAGTATTTCATGCTGTAGTAATGATCCTCCCTACCTGACATTTCTAGTCTGGACCATCATTTTAATCTGGGAAGACTGATGAACAGCCATCTGTTTAGACACACACTTAAAATAAACACATTTCTTGATGCTGGATATTCATCATTATGTGAGTAACATAAACTTATTGAGAAGGTGTGTGACCTATATATAATCTCTATATGTGTTTATAGGCTATGTGTGTTATATACATGTATATATATAAAACCCAGAGGTAAAAGGCTGTGGA
>NW_010323680.1:0-6228 GCF_000700745.2 Antrostomus carolinensis | reverse complement strand
AGCAGGTTTTCTGGTTTAGGAAAAAGACTGTAGGCAAGATTTGTAACTTCTACATAAATATCCATAAACTCTGAATTTTTTAATGATGAGAAAGAGTTCCATGAAAGTCTTCCAATCAAAACCGTGTTATTAGAAGAAGAACACACCGTGCATATGGAGCTAAAAATTTACTATTGGTCAGACTTATCTAATTAATACAGAAAAGCTTTATAATGAAATTAGAAGTGTTGTACAAAAACTTCCGAGTATCTACCTCTTTTCTTTAGTGTTGTGCTCCTCTGGGTCCTGTGGGGACTTTTCAGTATGGGAGAAACCAATACCACCAGGGTATCATCCCAGTTAATAGGTGCCAGCTATTAATAGTAGCTACCCCAGTTAAATACTTTTTATCTTGAAACTAACTCAGGTCATCAAGTATATTTGGCATAGGTACACAGCCTTCATTAACTAGGGGTGCCATGTACTAGTGGTTTACCCAACTTCATTTGCATTTGTGGTCACAGCAACAGTGAAGGATGTGAAAAGTTATTTTGACTTACACAAGGATGAAGTATTTTCTATGGCATTAAGTAGGAAAATATATTTTTTTCTACATAATGAAAACACATTCCAGTCCTAGTGATTGACACTACAGAACATGAGCTGCCCTATTCCTTAATTAGCAAAAACCAGACACTAACCATGTTAAGAGTAAATCACTTTTCTATTTATTTATCACTTAAGCTTCATTTTAACAAATTTGCCTAACTAACCCAAATTTTAACAAATTATAAAACCTTTCTATCCAAGAACCACCATACAACAGAGGCAACCATCAATTTAATAAACTAGAGAAAGGAGCTTTAGATTGTTTGATGGGAGCTGGTGATAAAAGCCCTAAAGGAAAGTGAAGTAAACCCAATTCTTATCTAGCCAAAGGAGTTGAGAATTGATTGTTACATTCTACTAATGGAAGAAGGAAAAGGAAGAAAAATGAACTGCAGTGTCTAAACATCAGAGTACAAAACATGGGCAGAACTTGAAGTCCTAATATTTAGACAGCGGCAACTTCACCAGCACCACAGACATTCATGACAAGTCAGAAGATTGGAATTTAAGAGGACAAATAGAGAACTAAAAAGAGAGGAAGTGTTAAATATTAAGAAAGATATATCTGTTCTAAAAACATAGTGATGAAGAGACTAACTTTTTTATGGATTTTTTAAAAGGAAAAGAACACAGAGTTGTAATGATAGAGACTCTTTTAAGCCATTTTACCACAGGTAGGAGATTAGATCTTTTTGGCAACAGAATTAGTGAGAGCTGGTGATAATGGGAAACATTAATTATCCAACACCTGACAGAAAGCAACACAACCAGTCACAGCTTATAACAGAAGTTAGGGAATGGAATGCACTGGGAAGAGTGTGAAACAGGAGCTAGTTTTGGAAATATCTGTGTCCAGTCTCCAACTGACAGGAGGTGGCTGAGGATTGGTGGAAAGTACCAGGGGTGGCCACAGGAGGATGAGGTTCACGATTCTAAAGTAAAAGAAAGGAAGAAAGGGGCTGGAGTAATAAAAATAATAATAATTGGGGTTTTTTTAAAGGGATTTTTTTTCATAAGTTTCCACTCATTTCAGGATCACGAGTGACACGACAAGATTTGACTTTCCATAGGAAAAAATACAGAATAATTCACAGTTATTGAGAATAAAGATAGATTTCCAGAAGTAGAGGAACAGTAGAAAACTGTGTTAAAAATACAATATAGCTAAACCATATTTTTTGTTAGACTCAGGGGAAAAAAAAAAAAAAAGAAAAGAAGAAAGTATATCATACAGAACATGAAAGCAAAACTACAAAATTAAGCAGGAGTCTATAGAACCAGTACAATCATCTAAGGATAAAACCTGAAAGATTAAGATACAAAATAGATGATAAACAGGAAGAGATAAAGATTCTATAAATACATCACAAGCTTGAAGACAAGAAAGGAAGATGCAGATTTCTTATGAGTAAAAGATGATATAACAGAAAAATTTCAAGAAGGGTATAGTTTTTATTGCCATATTATCTTTCTCCTTGTGACCAGACAGTAAATGTAGTTGAATCTAACACTGAAATGCAAAATAAAATGACATCGTAAAAGGTATTTAAATATATTTGATGCAATTTAGATGGGCCAGGCTAGGGATGGAGGACAGGAAAAAAACCTTGAGCAGTTAATGAAATAATCAAAGTAGTATCTGAATCACAAGTCATTATCTGTGTGATCTCATAGAAGAGAGAAATCTCAGGGGACTGAAGAAGGGCAAACCATAACATTCCCCTAGGAAAGGGAAGACTTGAGAAATCACTGACCAGTCACAGTATTTTCAGTATGTGGAAAGATACAGGGAGAGAGTTATTAAATAGCCAATTTATAAGCACTCTACAGGAAAATAAAAAGGTTATAAAAAAAAGCCAACATGACTTTCTCAAGAGTAAATCATGTCAAAACAATCGAATTTCCTCCTCTGACATAGTAACTTTTAGTGTAGTGGATAAGGAGGAAGTAGAAGATGAGATTGCTTTACTTTAATAAAGCTTTTTGCACAGTATCCCATGAGACCTCATAGGGAAACCAGAAAAATACAACCTTATAGGCCCAGTCTGAACAAAAGTTTTAAACAGTACTGAGGATGTGTAATACATGCTAACATAAGGGATGATATTACTGCACAACATAGTATAAAAGCAAAAAGTAGGCCGAGGCCTTCCTAAGCTCAACCACTCGACCTTTTCCTGTTTATGTCCTCTGGTTGAGTGAAGATACTTGTTTTTTGCTGGTTTTGAACTTAGGCTGAACTCTAGTCAGAAAATGCTGTAGTTACTTGTAGTTATGAGGCGGATGTGATTAAATTTTTAAAGTCTCGTAAGAAATTATACCTAAATCTTTGTATTAATTGTTAAGCAAGGTGACTCTTGCATAATCTCAGCCAAGATAAGAGGATAATTACAAATATCAGATATGGCAGAAAGTGAGACTCTATCCTTGTTAATGCAGTACTGAAGCCTAACACTTCACACAAGCAGGAATCTGGTTTTCCTGTTATCTAACAAAACTACAGTTCTGCCCCGTCCTCCTACCCTTTATATCCTCTGGTCTTCTACTTTGCAATAGAGGTGTGCTGTTAATACAAAGCCTAGGTATGCCAAAAAAGAAATATCATAGTTACAGATTTGATTGGGAAAAGAGAACCTTTAACCATACAAACAGTATGTATATGTATATGATATGTATGTGTGTATGTGTATGTATATTCTCTCATCTTGGCTGAGATTATGCAAGAGTCACCTTGTGTCCAGTTCTGGAACATCTCCCTTATGAGGAAAGGCTGAGGGAGGTGGGTCTCTTTAGCTTGGAGAAGAGGAGATCGAGGGGTGACCTCATTAATGTTTATAAATATGTAAAGGGCGAATGTCAGGAAGACGGAGCCAGGCTCTTCTCAGTGATGTCCAATGGTAGGACAAGGGGCAATGGGTGCGAGCTGGAGCACAGGAGATTCCATGTAAACATAAGAAAGATCTTTTTCACTGTGAGGGTGACAGAGCACTGGAACAGGCTGCCCAGAGAGGTTGTGAGTCTTCTTCTCTGGAGACATTCGAAACCCACCTGGACGTGTTCCTGTGTGACCTACTGTAGGTGATCCTGCTCCGGCAGGGGGAATGGACTAGATGATCTTTTGAGTTCCCTTCCAATCCCCAACATTCTGTGATTCTGTATACATACATCTATATATATTTGTGTGGACCTCCTCCATTAGTTTTAGGCTAACCTTAGTAACTTGGGTTACCAAGGAAAGTTCACCACTTTAATTTGGTCTTGAAGAAATAACAATACTGTACTTGAAGAAATAACAATACTGTAGGTCAAGTATTGTTTTTATAAGCAAGTTCTGAAGCTAAATTCTGTAGCTAGCCCTTGGTTAGAAGATGTACCTGTATGGTTGTTACAACTTACAGAACTTAACAAGGTAAAAGGAAAAGTACTGGAGCAGATAAGGAAGAGAAATGTCAGAGGGTCTCACTTAGTGCATGCATGTGGTAAATCAGTAAAAGACATGAACATAAGATACAGGATAAGGGGTACATATTTGCTAGCACTGAGAAAAAAATAGATTAGAACCACTCATGATGTCCAGTCTCCTGAAGAAAGGATGAGCACTCAACATCTCTTGCTTCTCTAAAATCATGCTGCTTTCCAGTATTTTCCAGTAAAACGAAAAAAGTTCAGCAGCCTAGATAATAAACACTGTAAGATGATTGCACAACAGGTTAAAAGGCACATTCAACTAATACATATTTGAAATTCACTCAGGCTGGATGAAAATATGATGTGAGATTCTTGCAAAGGCTTGGGATGGACCCAGTTCACATCACTTTTTTAATGAATGATTCAGACAAGTGAATATTAAATGTTCTTTGACATTTTGCAGATATCACCAAACCAGGAAAAGAGTAAACACTTTCAAAGACAGATCTGAATCGGCTTGTCAAAATCATTCTTGACTCCAGTTTAATAAGATGAAGTTAACAAAAGAAAAAAGCAATATAATATGAAGCAGAAGGAAAAATAAAATTGAGAGATATAAAAATAGAAAATAGCTGTCTCATAATACTATTTTAAGAAGAGATTTAGAAGCTTTAACAGACTGCAAATCAAATCAATGATAGAATTTTGTAGTAAAGAAAAATAAAGAAGAAAGTAAAAAGCTCAGTTCTAAGATGTACTTTACCTTATAAGCAATGAAATTATTCCCCTTTTGTCAGTATTGCTAAAGTCACAGTTAGAATATTTTCTTCAGTATATAGCAGTACATTTTATGAAAAACAAATAAAGTATAGCTGAGGAGACAAAAAGCATAGCAGAATGAGAAAATAGAAAATACTGTGAAAAACTGAAGATAACTTTTTTATAAAAAAAATAAAAAGAAGGATTAAGGTATATATATCATCCAAAATGCTTAGATGATCGTAGCAGAACTGCTCTGAGTCAATTAGAGCTTTTAAGGAGAACTGCCCAGGTTTCCTCCTCAGTGGCAGTTCCCAAAACTGAGCCAACAATGAACAGCACATATGCCCTGGTGGCTGTTAGACATGAACAGTACTTACTAGTTCTCACTCTCTCACAAGAAAATAAAAAAGAATTTGAAGAATCTGCAACAAGGAAGACAGAAGTATTAGGAAACTAATAGTGGAAGAGGCAGGCACCAGAACAGACCTGTATTAAGAATTTAGAGACATGAAAGCAGAATACTGTTATAGTCTTCTCCAGTTTCTGTGTGTCTATAATTTTAAGAAGTGAACTTGCTTTTGTCACAATTTGGTAATATTCAAAACATTCAGAAGAATTCAACAGGCACATTTCTAACACATGAAATAATATTTTTTTGAACCAACAACTCTCTGGTTAAGATGCCATCCACTTAACTGTGATCAAAAATCTTCCTATGTAGAACAAACTCATGTCAATAGTATTAGGTATATCTGATCATGGTTGTCTTTATACAGTCATTTTTGCCACTTGTGCCTGTGCTTGTTCAAAAGACTGTGCAGAAAGCAAGCACCTTCTATAGAGATCTGTAAAACACTGGTATGAGGGAAGCATGGATGAGAATGTATGGCTGTTTAAGTACCAGAGAAAACAACAGAGCGAAAAAATGGCATGTGTTTAGAAACGGGACATGACTGACAAGAAAAAGCTGGTGAGCACTGAAGCAGGTACGTTTGCAACAAGACTAAAGCACAGATGACTTTTCTGTAGAAGACTTACACTCTTATAACAGATGGATGGCAATCTTGCATGTGTGATACCTCTTCTTGTCATTTCTACAGGAAAACAAACTTTAGCCATAAGATTTGGAAAATAAGGCAATGGGCAGCAACCTTGCCTCAGATTTATAGGGAGGGAAGTGAGGGACAGAAGACATCGGGGATGAAAGATCAAACTATATCAAGTGTTGACTCATAAAAATTATATAATATTTTAGCCAAAAATCAGTTCATTGTCACCAGTCAAGAAGAACCTGAGAGATTAATTGATAGTTGACAACCTTATCTTCCATGCCACCACAAGTAATGCTAACCTAACTAATTGGATATACACCTCTTGGTGCTAGTATGAATGAAGTTGCGAATGAACTGGTGAATAAAGTTGGGAAGCCTTTATCTATGATATTTGACAAGTCCTGGCAGTCTGGTGAAG
>NW_010323679.1:44231-55665 GCF_000700745.2 Antrostomus carolinensis | reverse complement strand
TTCTGCCGACGGAGGAACGACGAGGTGGAGGCCAGCTGGTTTCTGTTTGCAGTTTGGGTCTGGGTCCCATTTCGTCCCGCACTTCAAAGCTGAGACTCTCATCGGGATTCCCAGAATTAGACCCTTTTCCCAGTTTATTGGAAAAAAAAGAGACAACCCTCACCTTAGGTAAGCTGTGCCCTGGGTCTGCTCCCGGTGCAGCCGGTGGTACTTGCCCGGCTCAATCCCACCACGGGCTGCAGTCTGACTCCTACCAAGACAGCAGGCACTGACACCACGCTACCCAAGCCTTTCTAAACCACTGCTGGTGCCCGATGTATCATGTTGCTGTTGCAACATACGCTTTTCCTACCATACTGGTGTCTCAAAACGCTATTCTTCTGCAGCTTTTCTCTTTCCCCTCTTTCCACCCTGGAGTGGGTCCCGTCAGACTGGTTCTCCTGCAGCCACCCAGCAAGTGGCTCCCAGCCCTGGGAGACACTCCTGAGCAGACTTGCAAAGCTGCTCCTGACTCCTCTCTCAAATTAACCTGACAATTAATTTCTTCTGTTCTGGCAGTGTAAACATTGCAGTTGTATGTTCTTCCAGCTTCATGGTGGTGGTGAAGTGTGGTTGGGTGTCTACGCATTCATTTTGTCCCATTGCTCCTACTTTTTGACTTTGGTTTTGCTAAAACTCTTATGTGTTGAGTGAGCCCTTAGTACACTAAAGTTCTTGCGTGCAGTGCTGGGTAAGTGTAACCACTTGAAACTCTTAGCTCCGCTAATGTTTTGCACTTACTTAAGTGCAGCACTTAACCTGAAGGCTGGTTTTCAAGCTGAGGTCATGTCTCATCTCTACTGAGAGAGACCAGCATGCTTCTTGGTGCCGTAAGATAAATAAGTAATAATCACACAGTGTCACAGAGGTCTTAGAACAATTGGTAACCACAACATGTGGCTTTAGCATAATTGCAAATTTCCTGCTGTCCCCTGATGTGGATCCATTACATGATTGGACTGTTAGTTTCTGTAAATGGTTTTATTCCTAGATAGCTGGAAGAAGTTTCTGTGTGATACAGCAGATCCATTAAAGCCTGCCAGAAATAACTTCTTTCCTGACATCAGGAACCAATCTTCCTGCTGTTTCGTGTTACTTTAAATACTATATAATTCAAGCTGATACTGAAAATAGACAACTAATACTAGTTTTGGAAATTATTTTCACTCTTAAAATCGCCATTGTTCTGTTCCTCTGTGGAGGATTGTCTCCCCTTGTGGTGCCTGACTTCTGTTCATGCTGATGGGAGCTATGTGGCTGTGGCAGCAGTATCATATCTGAGGTTCATTTGAGATCATTCTGACTCATGCTTTCTGAATATATGATGATTTTAAGCACTACTGGATTTGCTTAGCTCCTCTTCAGCTTTAACTGCCACATGACATTCCATTCTATGTGTACACAGAGGGCTCTGAGCTACGGTTTCTGGAGACGATTGAAAGTCAGTGGTGGGCAGGAAGTAGTGTATTGTGTGTTTATGGGCCATACTTGCCCCTGTGGCTGGAGCTGGCAAAGACCTGTACAAAACTGAAGCTCCACAGATGTCCTAGCCTGAGAAGTCAGGTAGCACTTGGCCGTTGAAGATTATCCTCTGCTCTTACTGAACATTGCCAGAAGCAGATCAGGTGAAATGACCTCAGTTCTGCTTTTTGAAAGGTTAGCTTTGGGCAGTGATTCCCTAACTTTGTGAGCCTCAGTCTACTGTCCTCCCTTCAAGTTTCTTTCTGGTCCCTCGTGCACCTTTGTCATCAAACCTTTAAGTGAAAACAGATATAAAGGAGAGTTGCTGGCCTCTTAGCACAACTTTTGCAAAGTACTGCTGCTCTGTGGATCATGGGCTGGGAAACCTCCCATGGAGAATTAAAGCTGCTCATCAACTAGACTTTCAGTTTTCAGTAGGACTGGAGATGATGCTAAAAACTGGGACACCCATTGTAGAAATCATCTCAGTTCTAGTTGTATGATTTCCCTACTTGAGTTCCCTGAGGCTCCATTTATAATTAATGTACAGGATTAACCATGTCTGGAGGGCAATTTTTCTCACCTATCTTACACATCTTATCTTAGGATGAGGTGGCTGATCCTTTGGTATTCCTTGGTTTTTTCCATTAGCTGTTAAGTCAGACTGATACAGCTGTAGACAATTAATTTTTAAACATCTAAATTACATGAGATGAATCATTCTCCCAGGGTAGAAAAGGCCCTGTCCTAAAGAAATCACAGAGCTTACATGATACATAATTTGGTGGCTGTCATGCATTTTCTGTAGCCCAGCCAACATGACAAATATTCAGAGGGACTGATTGCTTGTAACTGCTGCTACTGGCCATCAGAACTTGCTGAGATACTGTGTTCTGCAAGGGGCAATGAGCCTGGAGCAACAGCAGTAGAGTGGCAAGCACGGTGAGCTCAGTAAAGAAAGGCAAGAAGGGAACTGTTTGCTCTGCTCTGTCCCAGAAGTGCTGGCTAGTCCTGCCTGGTTGCATACAGCAGACTTCCTTCTGGACATACTGCCCATCCTGACTGTCTCTCACATACCAGCAATAGTGCTCAATAATAAAAAGGGAATACAGTTTGGAACAAAATAATTTTATCAGATGTTTCTCTGGTAACAAAAAAAAAAAAAAAAATCCAGATGAAGATATAGGAATAGGAAGGTTTGTTCATCTCGTACAGATTTCTGCCTGTTTAATCCACATCAGGCAAAACAAAAGATTTTCAATTTCTTCTTCCTAGAAGACATCAGGCTGTGATGTCTCTGGTGCAGCAATTGTTAGTAGGGCTGAATGCCGTTCTCATGCTAGGGTCACCAAACAGCATCCTGATCCAGAGGTGTAGTAAGTAAGATCCTAAGTAAGCTCTTCTGCTCAGAGCTTACTTAGGACCCTGCTCTTCCTGGGAGGGGTCCTGCATTTCTTTTCTTTCTCGCCCTGGCTCCAGTAGCAGCTGCATTGCTGCAGTTCCCAGTTCTGAGGCTGTCATGCAGGACTGGGCTACTCTAGTAGCTGTAGCAAATGCACTGTTCCTCAGTAAAATGAGCCAGAAGATCACATAAAAAAAATCAATCAGCGCAGCCTCAGGGAGACTGATTCTTGGCCAGCAAAGCTACAGAATTTCTCATTTCAGGAAGTTAGGAATTATTTAACAAAAGTGTTATTTTACCCAGATGAAATACTCAATCCACATCCTGTGGACCAAGAGGCTTTAAACCTTCCTAGATAATGGGCTCAGAGTGTAGCTCACACAGGCGTACGCAGGCTAGCTCTTACAAGGAAGCAAGGTAAAATCCTGCAGGTAGTGTACTCACTGCAGCACAGAGCTGAGCATGGGTCCATGCTCAATTATTTACCCAGCTAATTAGGTGGGCTTTGCAGCCTTCACTCGCGGAGCCCATTACATTGTGGGCACATGTCCAGCACACTAGGTAGGACTGGCATGCCTACACAGTCTAGACCTGCTACTTGTGCCTATGCAGATGCAAAGCTGTTGGTAGGCTTGTTGTAGGTAGAATTTCTGTTTTTTAGATTGGCACAAGGATGTCTTGGAAAAAATAAATGTTGCAGCATCGAAATTGTGGAACTGGCATGGGTGAAACTCAGTAGTATTGCTCCTCTGCATACCCAAGTATCAGATACATAGCAGCACTAGCTGCTGTCAGTGGTCCCTGCAGTACCCAGAGATCTAGTTCATAGCCAGAAGCCAAAATGTAAAAAAAAACCAGAGCAAACCATAAAGAAAACTTGGCTCCTTTTGCTCATCCTGCGTTTGACAGCTGAACACTCCTGTGTGAAATACTTCTTGGTATTATAACACAGTGGCCTCAAGGATTGGTTTGATGCTATTGCTGGCACGGGAAAAATGCTTATTGTATTTCTGCCGAGCAGCCAAAGATGCCTAAAATGCATTTTGTGTATTTGGAATACAAAAACCATACATGCTGTAGGCATGTTACACAGGATACGTGGTATACGTCTGATGCTGATCCAAGCTGGTCTGCCTTCGTGTGTTAGTTTTCACCCATCCCTGTAATACATCCAAATAGCAGAATTGAAAGAAAAGGGTTGTTGCATCGGGAGGGTTATCAGCTTGTAGGAGATAGAGTGGCAGTAGTCATAAGGAGAAACAGATCATAAAGATGACTTCAGAGTTGGGTTGCATACTTCTATGCACTGGAGACAGATCAATATTGTTTTTAATTTAAGAAAAAAAAAGCCCCAGCATAACAAAAGAGAGTGTGTTAGTGCAGACTTTTATCACTCAAAACAATGCTCTGAACAGGCAGAACAGCTTTTAATGAGGTTGAAAGCATTTGATAAGGTTAAAAGATGGGGAATACACAGCATTTACTTAGATGAACAGTTGAGAAAATGTGCACATCATCTCTTAATTCACTTAAAAAATAATAAAACCCCAAAGAATTTGGAAAAGAGAATGAAAGCCTACTTTTGCGCTTTACAGTGCTCTAAGATTATCCCATCAACGTTTCTTCCCAGCCATGATTAGCCATGGATTGTGCCACCACCTGTCCCATCAATGTATGTCCGTGATTGTGGCTTGTGAGCAAAATACTTCTCAATCAGTATGTTTCTCCCAAAATACTGGTGTATCAATGAAAGGTCACCATGTGTAAGTATAGGCCATTAGCAGTTTTGTTTGCCTGGACAACGGGCTTTGTGCAGGGAAGGGACTGGCACACGGATCCCACCTGCTACAGCCTCGGGATGTGCGTCAGTAACGTTTGAAGGGCTCTTGAGTTCAGCAGTGTAGATGCAGCTTAAGTTAATTGGTGGTGTCAGTTGCTTGTGACCGGGATTAAGAGCGTCACAGACTGCCCTGAGCAACACTGCAGAAAAACTGTTGCACTTACAACTCTTGGCTGAACTAGGGGTAATTCTCCTCACTAATGCACACAATCTGTGCCTCCCAACTCTCCAGAAAAATATATATTTTTAGAAAGGGAACATTAAAAAAGCATGTAGTATAGTTTGACAGGCATGTTCTACAACTTGAAACACACAGTGTTTCAAGAACCAGAAAAGCCCACAGGAAGGGACTTCTACAATTTACTTTGGAAGGCATGAGTTATTTTTTGGGCCAACAATCAAGGCAACCCTGATGCTCAAAGTGAAACCCATAGAATTTCTCTCTAGTGTGGAATACTAGAAAGCAAATGTGAAAACTCGGTAACTCTGTAGCTACACTGTATCTGGTTTCTTGAATGTAAAGCCTTTCTCATTATCTGCATTTGGGCATGTAAATATACCAATTTCAGTGGAAATTAGGTGCTTCAGTGCTTCAGAAAACTCTGCTGGAGGCTCACCTGAACCTTTTTATGTCAAAATACTCCTTATATTTGATTTCCAGTGAATTCTTACAATGATTCATCTCCCTCAAGGTGTGTCATTTTAATCCTAGGTGTTCTGGCTCATCTTCCAGGTTGGACACACGTTAATGATAACTGTGATTTTCCCTGGAGTATAACAGTATGCACAACAGGAGAACTTGCAGTTCTGCTGTCAGGGCCTGTTTTGCTGGAGGAAAAAAATTCCCTTTGAACACCTTTGAAGGTCATGCTGTGAAAGACTGACTGCCTTTATAGTGTGGTTTATGGAGCTTGGCCAAAGCACTTGAAGTGCTTTCGGTTGTAGATCGACATTGTTGCATTTCAAATGGAGTCGCACAGTAGATCTTCATTTGCCTAGGAAATTTTCAGATCCTTTCATCTGAAGCTTTTTCAGTGTTGCTGTTTTGATTCTTTGCTTTAGGAAGTAAAGAGTGTTTCTGACAGTTTGGTAGCTGGGCTTGCCTTTAAGGAAAATGCTGTGATCAAGTAAGCACAAGTAAGAGGCAGCAGCAAATCAACCAATTCTGAAAAATCTTTAGCAATGTTTCTCAAATCAAATAGCAGTGTGCATGCTGCATTTGTGGGGAAAGGGGATGTCGATTCTACATGCGGCTGTAAAAGCCCTAAATCAGAAAGGTGAAGGAAGTAAACCAGAGTTTTGAGTCACGGTGCGGCACAAGTAGTTGATGAACCATCACAGGCACAGCCTCCTCGTACCAACCACTAGTACCTGTATGGTAGATGTCAGGTCTACATAGTACATATTTCTGTCTCCAGACTGTATGAGACTGGTCTCAAGATCTAGACTGTGAGGCAACTGTCCCATATGAAGTAGGTTGTATGGACACATGTTAGGCTATATCAGTATCAAGAAACTGGAGGCAGTGAGCCTATTCTACAAGTAGCACCACACAGTTTACACCCGCGTAGTTAATCAGTCCTCAGAATATCCCAGATAAGTGGTCTTGTCAGTGCTGGCCGATGGGAACAGCCCAGGCCAGGCTCAATCCCAGAGAGTCACCTACTAACTATGATGGCAAGTCAGTGCTCAAGTTGTCACCCCAATCCTGGCCAGTTTACTAGCACAGGCTGTTTCAACAACCACACATACAGGATGCCTGCAAGGAGGAGGAACTTTAAAGGGCTAATCATGGGCTTAGAAAGCAGTGATGGCTTTAATCTGTGCTTTTACAGACTCATCATCTAGCTTCAAGTCAGGCAAACACTTTTCAACAGTGTCCTCCTAGCTACAGATGATGATAATCTGCCTTCTTAACAGGACTGTTATTATGTGAAGTATTATTATTCTTAAGATATGTAAAGCAATCTAAAAATACTGCATCAACTCCATGGTATCACTTATTGCAATACAGATTAACTCTTACAGAACCTGTCGTTACAGTTGTACCTCAAACCACAGATTCTTCTCACCTCCAAAGGCATTTTACAAAAACTAACTTGTCTTTATGCCATCATGAAATTAAACAGGACAGAAGAGAGAGGAACAGTGAAGTTCAAGCACTGAACCACAGTTTAGGAAACCCTTCCCAATATTCAGTCCTCTCTCAAAGGGGCAGTAAGCAATTTTTAGCCTTCAGACTCCCACCCATATATAATGGGTTGTAAATTCCCATTGGAACAGAATCTGTGATCAGGTGTGTGAACGTGCAGTATCCTCCACTCACGTGACTTGATATTCTTCAGAACCATATATTAAAAAGATGAGGTACAAACACAGGAGCAAAAAAGCAGGCTTTACTAGCAAACAAAGAGTTCTCAATAACTCCTCTTGTTTATTTATAATAGTGCAGGTACACACAAAAAGGCTATCACCGAGTCTGATGAATACAAGTCTCAGTATATAAACAGAACCATGGGATTCTGTATATATCCTTTAGGGCAGATTAATTAAAACAAATTACCAGTTAGCAACTGAAAATTAATTTCCTCTGTTAATGCTTTTGCTCTGCCATCCTAATTTTGAATACTAATGCTTCTCCTTTTTACACAGCATGCATGCTGCCCAAGTGCTGATGCATATTCCATATAGACAGCATAGTAGAAATTCTACTGCCTAGACACTATTTGGGTCCATTGATACAGGGGTCAAACTTATTACAAGAGACTGCATCATTTTCAGAAATTGCATTTGCTGGTGTTTAAATTGTAGAAACTATATAACTAAAAAATATACATCTTTGTTGTCTTAATCACATATCCTATTTTCCCTTTCATGAGTTCATTAATATATATATATTATTTCTTAATGCATGCCACAAATTCTAGCCTTCTAGTTAAAATTACGACCCGAGAAAGGTACTTCTGAAATTAATTTTTATCACATTTTTTAAAACATTTTTCTCAGTTTATACTTTGAACATAAATACACAAGTTGTATGGCTCCTGTTATAAAAGACACTACTATGTGTTAGAAAATATATATAGAATATATCATAGTGGTTACATTTGCTCCCCTCTTTTCCTAATATTTTCCATAACTTCTACTAATCTAGAAAAGCAGTATCAGAAAGCAAAATCCAACCTACCTGGCAGCACAGGCTACAACAGCTACAGAGACTATTTGCTGGCTGTAAGACAAACTTTGGTCCCTGCCTGTTTTCATAGTAAGGTAATATCAGTTAGCTGCATATCAGAAAACAAACATTGGCACCTTGTGTGCAGTTAGTTACTAAAAATCTAGTTCACAGCAATGTGTATTTTTAAAGACAGACATACAGCTTCTCTTTTCCTTTACAGCTTAGTAAGATAAATAGATACATATTTTTCAAAATAATATGATGTAAATGAGGGACCCTGTTCTGTTCTCACTGAAGTCACTGGCAAAACTCCAATATACTTTCAGAAGAGCAGATATGGACTTTCTTTCTACTGTTTTATTGATAAAATTGAAGAAAACTAACTTTTCAGCTGGAAGATAGGACAAATTTCACTTTAAAACTCTCATGCATTACTGCTAGCGGATCTCGTAACAGCACCATGCATGGATTTATTGAATGTGTGCTGGACTCTGCTTACTGCTCCTGGTGATAAAGATCCATGAGAGAGTGGATGTGACCATCCAGTCCCGAAGGCACAGCCGTGGAATCCCCCACCCCAGGAGCACGCAGAATAAAACCTGTGGGGTTTTTTTTACTGCAGTGTTTCAAAGTCATATATTTAATATGCTTTATACGCAGAAGAATCTTGTTTTTCAGTATACAAACATTAAACTGTACAATGTAGTACTTCCACACAGTGGGCAAAGAGCAGCTCCCAGGGCCATAGCTATGGAAGAGTGTAGAAAATGCAACTGGTCTTGATCCCTCAAGCCACACAAGCCCAGGCAGTAGCCCAGGGAGAAGAGGAAAAGTTTGGGAAAATACTGCCAGCTGCCTGGCTTAGAGGCATTCTGCTTTTTTTTTTTTTTTCCTTTCTCCTTTCACCAGGACTCATGCCAACGCTGAGCCCACGCCAATGCTCACAACACCCAATTAAAGTTGCAAGATACACAGTGAAAGACACAGAATAAAAGCACAAAACAGTAACAAAGACCTTGAGCCTACAATCCCACCTGTAACAAGTGTCCTTTGTGACTCACTGAAGTCTGTGCTATTATGGCTCAAGAATCCTGTTCTGATCAGGATGTAGGATGCGGGCAAAACTCTGACAAGAAACTGAGATGCGCATCTGTTTTTTGAGATGCCTGTTTTGGTGCCACCGAACAGGCAAAGACTGATTGCGCAGGAATTCCCTGTGCCCCACATCCTTGGTGCCGGGTGTCAGGGAAGACCTGACATTACTCCAGTGCTCTGTCACACTCAGTAAGTCAGCCCACCCATTGATTTTGAGGTCACCTTGATAGAGGTTTGCTTTTTAGAGCAAGCAGATTGAAAATTTAAGAGAGACAGAAATCTGCTGCAAAATAAAGAAAATAAATTTCAGCAACATTAAAAAAACCCCCAAACTACTATTTGGAAAAAATCCCTTTACCTTAAATCGAACAAAAGAATTCAGTCTCTAGTACTGTTTACCTTGAAATGTCACATGCTGGGAAACACTGTAATTACAGTTGATGTTGATTTAAACTAGGCCAACTGAAACAAAACATAGTGAAAACAAGGAGTCTGTATTAGAAATAGCAGAAATTATTTCAGGGCAAACCACTCCCTTACTGGGATAACAACAGTGCCGGAGTAGCCAGAAGTTTTACTTGATTCTAGTCAATGCGTATATCTGACAAACATTCTGCTTCAGATGTATTTAATTTGCATTTTACTGAACTGCAGACTGTATTAGAGTTCTTAACGTATTCAGCTGAAACTTAACCATCCTAATTTCTCTGTATCTTTCAGTATATTGATGAGGGAAAAGGATGTTGTCAGTGACTCCATTTAACATGTTATCTGTATTAAACATAGTCTGACTGAAGGATGTGTCTTATCACCATGTTTGGCAATGTCTTTCTGAGTTGAAGGCTTTGTCTTATATTTCACATGTGCAGGGACTAGTACAAAAAGCAATTTCAGCAGTAATCTCAAATTCAAAGTTTCCTTTGGAAATACATCGATTCATTAAGAAACAACAATTAGGTCTCCATGTAGAATCCAGCCCTCTGACACTGCCAAAGCCACCGCTGCCTGACTGAGTGAATGAAGCTGTGCCCGCTACTTTCCCAATATGCATTTACAAGACCATGCTTTGCTGAAACACTGGGTGACAGGAGGTGACCGCCACTCAGATATGACCACCTCTCTGCTCGTGCTGCTGCGCTGTGACATTACTTGATAGGTGTTTGCCTGAGGATGCAGCACAAATGAGTTGATGTAGGACCTATACCCACAGTGATTACCTGCACTTCCTATAGATATTCCAGTATATTTCTCCCCAATTAATGATTTAATTAATAATTTCATTATTAATTTACTGGATGTGCATGCCTCCTAAAAACAGCATAGTCCATGTCGAGCTTTGATACTGAGATGCCAGGGGGAGAATGCATTAGCAGCACTACAATGCACAGCTGTGCTTATTGGTATTTTCTATTTGCCCTAAGCCACAGCACCCTTAGAACTTTTTCTGTATAACAAAGGTGAGTGACAGACACATTGCACCCACCAAGAAAAATAATGCGCTTTTTGTACTGCAACATTTTTAATAATACTGAGCATTAAAAATAATAATAATACAAAAATCTATTTTCTATGTTGAAATAAACAAACACCAATCAATTAAGATAAATATTTTTGTCCAGACTGAACTCTGGCTTGTGGAATGATGTTACAAACGATTACAGTCATTACCATATTAATATTAGCTTGCATTAGATTATTTATTGTTTAAAAATATTTGCTAATTTGTTAAAATCTACAGTCCATGCAATACGTCACTTTGGAAAAAGAAGCAACAGCTGATTTACCTAAGCAAAAACCAGCATGAGACATAGCATGTGTTCCTTGCCTTCCCTAAGTGCTATAGAACATAATTATGGTATTTATAAATGTGAATATAAATAAGGTAGAGATTCTAGAACCATTTGAAAGTGTCTTAACAGATCCTTTTTTGTTCTAAGCATCAACGGCTAAACATTTTCCAATACCCTCACACTGCAGAATGTTCTAAGTATGTGAAGACTCTGTCTTGCAACCCTCAATCCTGTGATCAAAGCCTACTGAAATTGCTCCCAGGTGTATAAAGTGTACACGTTTGGGTCCTAAGCTGGCATTTGCTGTAAAAGGATACAAGACTTTTTTTAATAGCAGAAAGTATCTTGGATTTAATTCAGTTAGATATTTAATAGTGGGATTTGCCAGACCATCACTGAAGACACTAGTTCATCTTGTCGCTGCTGCTTGGTCTTCTTGTTCACTCTTCTATGTCCTTGGCCACCAGAAATGACTAATACTGAACTTGCTTTCATTTTCTTGGATCGCTGTCTTTTACTTTTAAATGAGATATTTTGATCCTTCAAAAGCTCATATATATTACTGTCCTCTGGCCTACGTTCTAGGGAACTTGATCCATGAGACAAAGTAAGGGATCCAGAAGATGATG